>NC_134409.1:83652392-83654721 GCF_038048845.1 Mixophyes fleayi
GGGGTGTGCAGGAGATGCTTGCGGTGGCGCGCAAAATTGCTGGACACTTTCGGCATTCAGCCAGTGCCTACCGCAGACTAGAGGCACATCAAAAAAGCATGAACCTGCCCTGCCATCACCTCAAACAAGAGGTTGTGACGCGCTGGAACTCCACCCTCTATATGCTGCAGAGGATGGAGGAGCAGCAAAAAGGCCATTCAGGCCTACACAGCCACCTACGACATAGGCAAAGGAGTGGGGATGCGCCTCAGTCAAGCGCAGTGGAGACTGATTTCCGTGTTGTGCAAGGTTCTGCAGCCATTTGAACTTGCCACACGAGAAGTCAGTTCCGACACTGCCAGCTTGAGTCAGGTCATTCCCCTGATCAGGCTGTTGCAGAAGCAGCTGGAGAAAGTGAGGGAGGAGCTGGTAAGCCATTGCGATTACACCAAGCATGTAGCTCTTGTGGATGTAGCCCTTCGTACGCTTTGCCAGGATCCGAGGGTGGTCACTCTTTTAAAGTCAGAGGAATACATTCTGGCCACCGTGCTCGATCCTCGGTTTAAAGCGTATGTTGTGTCTCTGTTTCCGGCGGACACAAGTCTACAGCGGTGCAAAGACCTGCTGGTCAGGAGATTGTCCTCTGAAGAGGACCGTGACATGCCAACAGCTCCACCCTCATTTTCTTCCACATCTATGGCTGCGAGGAAAAAGCTCAGTTTTTCCCAAAAGAGGCACTGGCGGGGATGCTGATAACATCTGGTCCGGACTGAAGGACCTGCCAACCATTGCAGACATGTCTACTCTCGCTGCATTGGATGCTGTCACAATAGAAAAAATTGTGGATGATTACTTTGCTGACACCATCCAAGTAGACATGTCAGACAGTCCATATTGTTACTGGCAGGAAAAAAAGGCAGTTTGGAAGCCCCTGTACAAACTGGCTCTATTTTACCTGAGTTGTCCCCCCTCCAGTGTGTACTCGGAAAGAGTTTTTAGTGCAGCGGGGAACCTGGTCAGTGAGCGGCGAAGGAGGTTGCTTTCTCACAACGTTGAAAAAATGATGTTTATAAAAATGAATAATCAATTCCTCAATGAAGTACAGCACTGCCCCTCCAGATACTACAGAGGGACCTGTGGTTGTGGAGTCCAGCGGGGACGAATTGATAATGTGTGATGAGGAGGAAGTACACACTGTAGGGGGAGAGGAATCAGAGGTTGAGGATGAGGACGACATCTTGCCTCAGTAGAGCCTGTTTAGTCTGTACAGGGAGAGATGAATAGCTTTTTTGGTGTGGGGGCCCAAACAAACCAATCATTTCAGCCAAAGTTGTTTGGTAGGCCCTGTCGCTGAAATGATTGGTTTGTTAAAGTGTGCATGTCCTATTTAAAACAACATAAGGGTGGGTGTGAGGGCCCAAGGACAATTCCATCTTTGACCTTTTTTTGTTGCATTATATGACCAATCAACAGTCGTTTGCCATGTTCAAAAAGTAAAACCAAATTTAAAAAAATACAAGAAATTAAACCAAAAGTAAAATGCCGTGTCATAATTTAAAACAAGAGGTATTGACGTGCTCTAAAACTACTGTATTGTTGTTTATATTTTATAAACACTACACTTGACAGCTTGAGTCTTTCAATAAAAAAGTAACTGTCCATTGCACGAATATTTGCAACAGGGACAATTTTAGGGTTAAGAAAGTCAACTAATAACACTTCGACGCTGTCTGTCTTTATAAACACTACACTTGGAAGTTAGAGGAGGTATTGTGGCCCCCGGCACCAAATTTACTACCGGGGCCACTCCACTGTGCAGCTCCATATTTAGGTGTATCAGATATTAAACAACGGTGACAGTTGATGCCCAATTTTTTAATTATATTGTGGCCTCGGTACCAAATTGTGTACCGGGGCCACCACACTACGCAGTCCAGATACTTGTTTGGTGGAATTCAGACCAGTTGAGGGTTTTATTATTATATTGTGTGGACCACTCTATCTATACCACACTACAACTCTATATACCACTCTATTTCATACTTTAATTCTATTTCATACTTTAATTCTATTTCATACTTTAATTCTATTTCATACTTTAATTCTATTTCATACTTTAATTCTATTTCATACTTTTAATTCTATTTCATACTTTAATTCTATTACTAATTACCATAAAGAGGAACAAAATAAACCAATTTTACCAAAAGTATAATATGACTTAGACTTACAAACACTACACTTGAAAGATCGTGCCTTTAAATGAAAAAGTCAGTCTTCATTGCACGACTATGTGCAACAGGGACAGTTTTTTGGTTTACAAAGTCAAACAATAACACTTTGACCCTGA
>NC_134409.1:83659921-83697185 GCF_038048845.1 Mixophyes fleayi
AAGTCTAAATCCAAGCCAAGGGTCATACACGGGAGGTCAGCAGAAAGTTCTATAGACAGGAACAGGCACAGAGCAGGTCAGCAGACTGGGAAGCAGAAGCTATAACCTGCAATGAGGCAGCAGACCTCATTGCCCTAAATACTGAAGCAGACCAATGAGAGCCCAGCTCTCTAATTGCACACAAGCTGTTCCAATTAGCCCGCAGGCTTGCCCCGCTGTTGCGCACGTGCCCGGCTGCCCTGTAATGCCGGGACGCGGCGCTGGACAGGAAAGCGTCTTGCCGTTGCTACGGCAACGTTCGAGCCCCCAGAAGTGACGTTCCAGTCGCTATAGGGGCGGAAGTAGGGGAGTCGCGGCGGCTGGGCACCGCCGCGGCTCGTAACAGTCTGGTTGAGGATATACTAGGAATATAAGGAATTTACACCGCTTCCAATTTAATACAGAAAATTCAGAATTGTTTAGAGGAAAGCCAACAATGAGGTGATGGGGTCACTAAGAAGCGCAGCATTGTGATGGAGTCCCTGTTTCTAATTGCTATTGCAAATGGTTCTAATGCAAATAAATTAGGAAAAAGGGGAAATCTGCCTACATCTTTAGTGTCATTTTGCAATACAGAACAAAACAGTTAATATTATTTCTTAACAATATTTTGGAGAACGTGACACATATCATTTTTGTCACCATTAACATGTTTGCCAGACTTTAACAATCTCCAAATATTGCTGGTAAGTTGTACTCTAAGATCAAACCAGATAAAACGAAGTAAAACCGTACAAAACGAAACCAAATATACTATGCCTCATAGTTTAACTTAATTGGCCCAAAACATGCATAGACATAGATTTCAGGTGCCGGTTTCCACAAGTGATCAAACTATGGTTAAGGGGAATACTTCTTTGGAAATACGATATGTTTCTGATTTTGTAGAGGGTAGGGTTCGCCTTCCATTCTGCAAGGTGGGTGACTCAAAGTTTTGAAATCTGTTATGAAGCTGCCTGGTGCTGGGTTGTTTTATTCTGTGACCTCCTCCAACTGCACTGTGGTGTCGAGTATCTATATCCATAGAAGAAAAGTGGGAGATCTCTAGCTCTGAGAGTTATTTCCTATATGGAACAGTGGAACTGTACAATTGCATATAGAACTTTCAAAAGGTGTTAATTTAAGTAGGAGTGGCATATAGTTACCCTGAGATGTAAGTAAGCGAGTTAGGTATGCAACAGCTTGTGATCCAGTGCTAAATTTAGCCAATATTAAGTGGGGTTGCCTCACTTTATTCCAAACCTGCTTCACTTTCTTCATACTCCTGAGCAGTAGAAGCATTTTTTGCTTCTGACGAAGCCTTAGCTTGCATGTTCCATATTTCAGATTGTGCATTCCTATATGTGAAAGTTTTTGTTGCATATGTTTCATGTATCAAGGCCTTTCCATCATCAGTTTCATGCTATCTATATATGCAAAGTATTAACATCTGTTTGCCTACTGTCATTTATTTGGATCTGACCATACCCCTATATGAATCTATTCCACTTCTAAACATCAAAAACTCACCCCTTGAATAAGGGTAGTATGTGGCAGAGAAGACAATTGGCAGCCATGCCGAATAGGGAGTGCTGCAATCATCATAGAATCTAGGTAAAGCCCTATAACAAGAATACTTTAATAAATTCCTCCCTTAATATTTACAGTCAAACAAAGGTGAAAAATATAGCGTAAGGTTTGTGTGACAGGATGGACTTCCAATGCCACCCTGTCTGTGTGTTGTTGGGGACCGGCTCGATTTGCCTTGCCACCATCCCCTTTATTTATCCCAAATGCACCCTCTAACCGCAGTAGGAGGGGCTTTTGCTGCTGGCAACTAGATCCGCATCCTTCTGGGTAACTCTCGCTGCTAGTGTATCCTCTTGCTGGTACACCTGGGCTGATACCCATGCCTTCAGATCAGGGTTGCTGTGGATGGTTCCCCCTGGCCTATCGCATTGACCAGGGCTGCAGGGTAGCAGGCACAGCATTGGTAATGAAATGCTGGGTCCCAACCTCAGAACAGCCGGATAATGGCTCTTCTGAGTTTGGGACCCAGAAAATCAGATTGGGTCTAATCTGTAGGTCACAGCAATTACAACAGATAAGTAGGCGTCAAAGCAGGTTCTTTAAGCAGTGATGTTTATTAGCTCAGGAAGTCCTAAAAAGGACAGTTACACACTCACTAGTTTGAGGTACTAGTGATATCCAGATGTGCAGATGGAATAATAATGATACATGGTCAAACATCTGCTTTTTATACAGATTTACACAGATCCCCTTGCAGGAGGTAATCAAGCCTCCTGCCCCTCTAATGTGCAGGCTGCATGAAGCACCTGGATTGGTTAATCAGCCTGGAGGCGTTTAACACTTTTTTTTTTACATTGCTGCTAGCAGCACCACCGCACTTTGTTTTTTATTGAATGTTTTCTATTGGGATATAATTCTCTATTCTTGCTTTGAACACAATTTAACTTGCAAAACTCACATTCATCTGTGATTACTTGCATAGAGGGGCACATTCAATTAGCTTTTTGGTTCGCGGTAACGCGCGTTACCGCAAATCCTGCGCAGTATTGCCGTTAATACGGTAGCGCATTAACGCAGATTTTCGTACGCAACCCTATGGGCTGCGAATGAAAATCCACGTTATTGCGGTACAGTGTATTGACTACGCGGCCCGTACGGGCGCGATCCCGCGGACCGGAAATCTAATTGAATATGCCCTAGAGAGTCTACCAGCAAGTCTAGTTACCTCCTATCTTTCAGGCTCAGCAGCCATTTTGGTCACTGAGTGATGAAAAGGTCTATTTAATATGAGATTGCCTGTCTCCAGACAATTTGAAAACCCAAACATGACATACTGCCTTAGAAGCCAATACATTTCCACACATACCAATATAAACATCTAAGAACATTTGCAATGTTATACACAAACTAGCACTGCACTGCTAGTTAAAATAAATATCTACAATAAGTTATGTGATTCAGCCACAGTTTGCTTTCAATCAAATATTTGAAACAATGACCTGGTTGCCTGGCGAGATACTTTCTCTGAATGAGTCCTTAAGTTATTTCAGCATTTTAATAGCACTTTTGTTTTTTTGTTATGCAAAAAGATTTTTATTAAAGTTTCCAAAGAAAAAAGTATACATAGACTGTCCCAGTTCAAATGGCAGGTAAACACATCAGGTGTCCTAAACAAATACACATTTTAATCATTTCTCCATACTATTTGTCCTTATTACTATTATTCCATAAGGTCAGCCTAATATCACATGTTACTCATCCAAGATATTCTGAAATGCTTGAACAGTGACTAATTTGCTCAATATTGTGTTAATTTTCTGCAAAACTTATTTCTTTAATGGTACACTTCAATAGTGCATTTCATTCAAGTAACACCTGAGAAAATCACTATATAATATTTTCAGTTTTGTCTTACATTTAGGAGAAAGTTATTTTTTAGGTTTGCTTTTGTTACTTGAAATCAGAAAACCTTAAACCCAGGATTATTATATAAAGAAATAAAACACATGTTGAAAAGATAGAGTTGCATCCAAACAGGTTTTACGATAAGAGAAAATAATTATGCAAAAAAAATAATAAATAAATTACAACAATTCCACACTAAGTTTTTCATCTAAAAGTCTGCAAGAGTTCATTTGTCTTTTTTTTATTAAACAAATTTAAAGGACTTCAGTGTTGGTCTACCTCTTTAGAAAAATATAGAGTATGGAGAAGACGGAAAAGAGGAGGGAACCACTGTATTGTCCCTAAACACGATAGACATCTTTTGGGCCACATTTTCAAAACAACAAGTGCAGCTATTGCCCAGAACTGGAAAGATCGCCTCCCCACTCTTTGTCTAAAATCCTCTCTAAAATTCAATTTAATTGTCTCATGGAAACTGGGGATTTGTGTTTGTCCCCTCCCAGTTTCCTTGTTTTTTTTCTGTACCCCAACTGTTTAAAAAAAGTTCAATAAATACTATTGATGTAAAAAAATAGAACGGGAAGGGTGAAGAAATAAGTATGTACTCCTGATATATCACAATAAGAACTAATGATCTGAGAAATTGTTTCCATGCATACGGCAGACAGGAGCCTCCTTGTCTTGTGCCTTTTGCTATGAGGAATTGTGTGGCTTTACATCAAGACCAGTCGCTGACCTTTATAAAATTCTGCTGCTTAAGTAAATGTTGTGACGTATCTGAAATGCAGTATTATGGCCTCCATGTATACATGTATATCCAGTACCCTCTATCAAAGTCTTTGTCTGCATCTCTGGAAAGAAGCATCAATGGAGATTACAGAATATGGGTTCATTGAACTATTTGTGGAATTTTACAGATGTTATCTGCTGAGCTTTATGGATATTGAATCCTGTTCAGTCAGGGTGAATCATCAGTAGCTATTTATATAGCGCCACTAATTCCGCAGCACTGTACAGAGAAGTCACTCACATCATTCCCTGCCCTATTGGAGCTTACAGTCTGTGAAATATATATATATATATATATATATATATATATATATATATATTATTATTTTAACCTGCTGGCATGTTTTTGGAGTGGGAGGAAACTGGAGTACCTGGAGAAAGCCCACGCAAACATAGAATGAACATACAAACTCAACACAAATAAGGCTGTAAAGATACTGGGTTTATCTGGCCTGAATTTACCCACTTCACACTGGCTGGCCACCCACGGGTGCCTTACTATGCTAGGGAAGCCTACCCAGTACCTTTTAAGGTTCCTATAGTCAATCAGGCAAATGCAGTTAGAAAGTAAAACAATACATTTATTGTAATAAAAATCACTAGAATATTATATACACACAGTAAATAAATGCCAGGTAGGTTTACCACGTCATCCGTTCCTTACCCCACTAGCTTAGGGAGTTAGTCACTTGCCTGTCCTGACTTGAAGTCCCATGGATCTGCAGATGTCCACTGGTAGAGAGCGACAACGTAAAACCAGCCACTCTGCAGCTGGAGTGGCTGGTTTTCCTTAAATCAGATGTAAGGGAAAGACGGTTCATTGTTTCCTTTGGGTTATCAATGTTGGATCTATTAGGTTTACAAATGTTGGCTGTTGTGGTATTCTTTGTATAAGGGAAGCATAAAATTATTATTTTTTTTTCTTCATTTATCCATCCATGGCAGCCATTATTATAGGGTTAATTATCATACAGTCTGAAGGTTAGATAGTGTTATGGCCAGCATCACAAACATGAACTCTTAGAACAAGCAGTAGAGGTCATCGCCTAGAGCAACAGTCTTTCCTATAGAGCTAGTATTGCTCACAGGTACTTGGATGCCCTCAGGTCTTAACACTTATTAGTAGGAGCTTATATTTGGAGACCGTAGCTCTGGAGTTTAACCGGAAGAGTGACACCAAACTAGGAATGGTCCTAAAAATTGGGGGTCTGCGGCAATGGTCAAATATATAGGCATAGGTCAGGGCAACGAGCAAACAGGCAAGTTGGTATCTAGGCAGAGGTCAGTACAAAGAACAAATCCAGTAATCAGGCAGAGGTCACAACAGTAGTCGGAGATAAGCAGGAGGTATACACGGGAGGATCCGGTGGCAGGTCAGCAGTGTGAGTCACAGAAGCTATAACCGCGGAGAGGCTAAGCCCTCCCTGCTTTAAAAAATCCTGTTGCTCAATCAGAAGGAGGGTATAACCTCACTAATCAGCCCCCAGAAGCCTGCTGATTAATGAATGAAGTCTGCGCGGGCAGACCCGGCTGTTTGACAGCTCGCCGGGCGGGAAGGCAGTGAAGAGGGAGCGTCATGATTGCGCAGACAGCAGCTGGGACGCTCAAGCCGGGAGGGACGTCCCAGCTGCCTGGACAACATCTGGGACGCAAAGAGGAGGCCCAGATGGGCCGTCTTGAGCAGTGCAGCGTCCTTTGACAAATAGTAGATTTTTGCACCAGTACAGTATGAGGGTACCTCCTTCTCCCCTCTGGTGTCATCTTTCCTGTCTTGCTGGTGTCAGGCATTCCCTGGCTAGGGTTTCTTGTTTTCCTGAGGCACATACTCAGAGGTGCTAATTCCTTAGTGGCAGGACAGCGTTTGGTCCTGTTTCAGGACTGGTAAGTGACGGTACTATACATGTGTATGGTGCTCTGGTGGGTCTAAGGAGGACAGCTGGAGTCACTGTAAGGAAATTTGAATATCTTTAAAACCAGACCGCGGTCCACATGCACTATAGCAGGGGCCTAGCCTACTGCCGAAAACACCATGCTAAAAACCAGCTGTGTTTATTCCTACCTGCTTGTCACTCACCGGACTGTGAGTGCTTCTTCCCGGACATTTAGGAACCGTGGCCGTCCTCCATCCTGAGGGACTGCGCATGCGCAGTCCTTTCCATACCTCCAGTGTATGTTCCTTTAACTAAATTGGCAGATCAGGCAACCTCCCTATATTAAGCACCTGTGGTCAACACCACGTTGCCTGATCTTGGAGTCTCATTCCCCATGAGTCTCTGAAGGTGTTCCTGTGTTTCCTTGTTTATTCAGCCCAGCTGATTCCTGTGGTTTCCAAACCACTTCTACCTCTGTGGTTTCCAAACCACTTCTACTACTGTGGTTCCCATACCACTTCTACCATCTACTGTATCATCGTGACTGTGAGCTGATTCCTATCCGCTGCCTCCGTGCACTACAGTCTTCTAATCACTTCAACTCTACCATTTATCATTGGGACTGTTAGCTGATGCCTATCCGCTGCCTCCGTGCACTACAGGCTTCAACCACATCCACTCACCTGTTCATGATTGTGACTGCCAGCTGATTCCTATCCGCTGCCTCCGTGCACTACAGGCTTCAACCTGCAACTCGTCTGTGTTTCATCACCGTGACTGTTTGGCTGATTCCTATCCGCTGCCTCCATGCACTACAGTCTTCAACCTGCAACTCGTCTGTGTTTCATCATCGTGACTGCTAGCTGATTCCTATCCGCTGCCTCTGTGCGCTTCAGTCTTCAGTCCTTGTCAACTCTACCGTGTTTCCTTGAGTCTGCTGCCACTATTGCTACCCGCTACTCTCCGTGATCATCTGTTCCAGTTCTACTCTGCCCCGGGGTCCCATCGTTACTGCACCTGCTGGTTGCTATTGGTTACCTCCGTGTTCCCGCAGAGACCCGCTGCTGTGACTTCTCAGCGCTACTCATCCATCTACTGCTGATCCGCTCTCCACGCCTTCCTGTGTTCCCTGCTGGTCTACCTACCTGTGCGCTGCACCTGCTAGACCCCCGCTTCACCCATCCAGGGACTTGTATCCTGCTGGCCTCCTGCCCTTCAGGTATCTCTGCACTCCTGTCTGACTGCCTTCTCCTGAACCACGGTATGCATACTTCCCATTGACTGTGCTGTGTATTGCATACCTTGCTGGACTGTGTTGGTTCTCCTCTGGAGTGTACTATCCGCTGAGTCTATTGCCATCATTGACTGTGTTGGTTCTCCTCTGGAGTGTACTATCTGCTGACTCTACTGCCATCATTGACTGTGTTATCTCATGCTGGATTACTTCAAGAGACTTTCTATATTGGCAGTGTTGTTCAGTCATTTATACATTTATATTGTGCATATTACTGTGGATCAAAGTCAAGGTGCCCGTGTATATATTGTGTTGCAGTCTCTCCCCGTGCACCTCCTCACATATATATTCAGTGGTACAACTTGCTAGTGGCAGACCACTGACTCCTGTTTACAGTTTCACCTGTTCCAGTATCCTCTCACATAGCAGTGGTACAACTTGCTAACGCAGACCACTGACTCCCCGGATACCTCCACTTGGATTCCATTCCTTCACTCAGACAGCGGTACAACTTGCTATCCGCAGACCGCTGACTCTCATCACCTCCTCGTTTCTGTTGGACATTCCTCCTCACTATAGCAGTGGTACAACTTGCTACCGCAGACCACTGACTACCTTCACGTGTCCTTTGTCCATACAGTTCCTCGTGTATTACTACCTCCATATTGCCAGTGCTGCTAGTCATAGACTTTCCTGAGCATCCCATCATCTGCTATTTCCTGTTCCGTGATCACCCTGCTACCAGAGTACCATATTACCACCTATACTGCTCTGGTAAGCCTATCACCTGGTGATCCCTGGGTAAAGACTCCTAGTGCCCGTGACAGTAAGATCAGGCCATGACAGACCCAGATACGGAACCTACTGCTAAAGAGATGCTGCAGCATCTGGTCAGCCGTGTGGAGCAACAGGATGCTCGCCAACAGCTGTTACTTCAATGTTACCAATCGTTAACCTCCCAAGGAACATCTGGACAGACTGTTACAGCTAGTATTGAAGCTCCTGTGCTTTCCTCCGTTTCCCCAGTGCCATCCCAGGTGTCTACAGCTCCTACGCTTCACCTGCCTACTCCGTCAAAATATGACGGGGACCCCAAAACTTGTAGAGGTTTCCTTAACCAATGTTCAGTCCATTTTGAACTCCAACCTCAAAATTTTTCTACCCATCGTTCCAGAGTGGCCTATCTTATCTCATTGTTTTCTGGACAAGCCCTGGCTTGGGCCTCCCCTCTGTGGGAAAGAAACGATCCAATTCTACAAGATAGTGCCAAATTCATTTCCACGTTCCGAAGTGTGTTCGATGAACCAGGTCGTGTGACCTCCGCTGCTTCCAGCATTCTTCGTTTGCGACAAGGCTCCCATACAGTAGGACAGTATGTCATTCAATTTAGGATCTTAGCCTCTGAACTTCAGTGGAATACTGAAGCATTAGTTGCCGCCTTCTGGCAGGGGCTCTCCGATAAAATTAAAGATGCACTGACTACCCAAGAGCTTCCTTCGTCACTAGAAGATTTGATCTCTCTTTGCCATCGTGTAGACATGAGATTTCGTGAAAGAGAATCTGAGAAAACAACTTCTGCTAAAGCACCTCTTCGTTTAAACCCTCAATTTCGTCCAGTTTCACCTTCTGTGATTCCCATGGAGATAGGACGTTCCAAATTATCTTTAGAAGAGAGGAAACGAAGAGTAAAGAATAGACTCTGTATCTATTGTGCTGATTCCACACATATGCTCAGTTCTTGCCCTAAGAAATCGGGAAATGCCAGGCCCTAACTAGTTCTGGAGAGGTGAAGTTAGGGTCCCTGGAGTCCTCTCCATTGTCTATGAAATCTAAAGTCTGCGCTTTCGATGTTACGATTTCCTTTGCTACCAAATCCTTTGAGTCACAGGCATTGATTGATTCCGGAGCAGCAGGAAATTTCATTTCTAAATCACTAGTGAATCAATGGTCCCTACCAGTGATCACTTTAAAAACACCCATTACTGTGACGGCTATAGATGGATCACGTCTCATCAATGGTCTCATCACCCAGAGTACGTCTCCAGTAACCCTTCAGATTGGTGTACTACACCATGAAGAAATTTCGTTTTTAATTCTTCCAGTTACGACAAGTCCGATTGTCTTAGGCCTTCCATGGCTTCAATGTCACTCTCCCCAGATTGACTGGCGCACCCCTCAAGTTACGTCTTGGGGGTCTGAATGTCACCATCGTTGTCTCTCTCAAGTTATTCCTCTTAAAGTACAGCAATCTTCCATCTCATCTTCCTCCCCGGGACTCCCTCCTCAGTATGCTTCATTTGCCGATGTGTTTGATAAAGCTCAGTCTGAACGTCTTCCTCCTCATCGTTCTTGGGATTGTCCGATCGACCTTCTACCTGGCAAGACTCCTCCCAGGGGTCGGGTCTATCCTCTCTCGTTACCTGAAACTCAAGCCACATCTGAGTACATACAGGAGAATCTCCAGCGTGGGTTCATTCGACCTTCCACCTCTCCCGCTGGAGCTGGGTTCTTCTTCGTCAAAAAGAAGGATGGATCATTACGCCCTTGTATAGATTTTCGTGGACTCAACGCCATTACTATCAAGAATCGGTATCCCATTCCGCTGATCACTGAGCTATTTGATCGCATCAAGGGAGCTCGGATATTTACTAAGTTGGATCTTCGTGGTGCCTACAATTTAATTAGAATCCGTTCCGGTGACGAATGGAAGACCGCGTTTAACACCAGAGATGGGCATTACGAATATTTAGTAATGCCCTTCGGGCTGTGTAATGCCCCCGCGGTTTTCCAGGGTTTCATCAATGAGATCTTTCGGGACTTATTATATGTATGTGTCGTTGTCTACCTGGACGACATATTGATCTTCTCACAGGACCTGCCTTCTCATCACCAACATGTGGCAGAGGTCCTCTCCAGACTACGGAAAAACTCGTTGTTCTGTAAATTGGAAAAATGTTCATTCGAGTTACCCCAGATTCCATTCTTGGGGTATATAGTTTCCGGAGTTGGCCTGAAGATGGATCCAGACAAAGTAAATGCTGTACTACATTGGCCTCAGCCAACTACTCTTCGTGCCATCCAGCGTTTTTTAGGTTTTGCCAATTACTATAGACGCTTCATTCAAGACTTCTCATCCATTGCATCTCCCATTGTGGCCTTAACTCGGAAAGGGGCTAATACTAAGCAATGGTCATCTGAGGCTCTCCAAGCCTTTCAAATCCTCAAAGAGTCCTTCTCGTCTGCTCCCATTCTGCGACAACCTGATGTGACACTCCCCTTCTTCCTAGAAGTAGATGCCTCTAATGTGGGCTTAGGAGCTATTCTCTCCCAACGCTCGGAGCAACAAAAATTACATCCTTGTGCCTTCTACTCTCGGGGTCTTCTGCCCGCAGAGAAAAACTATACTATCGGGGACAAGGAGTTGCTGGCCATCAAAGCTGCATTAGAGGAATGGAGATACTTGTTGGAAGGAGCTCGCCATCCGGTGACGATCTTCACGGATCATAAGAACTTGTCATATTTGCAATCTGCTCAATGCTTGAACCCTCGTCAAGCAAGATGGTCTCTTTTCTTTTCCCGTTTTGAATTAATTATAACCTTCAAACCAGCTGCTAAGAACAAGAAAGCTGACGCTCTATCTCGAGCTTTTGTGACGTCCTCTGATGTAGAAGAGGTTCCCAACCATGCTATTCTAGACCCCAAATGTATTTCTCTGGCTGCTTCATCCACCAAAATGCTACCATTTGGGAAGACCCTCGTGCCTCCTACTCTGAGGCGGAAAATCCTTTCGTGGTTCCATGCCTCTCGTTTTTCTGGACACGCCGGTGAACATAAGACCTTTGAGATTCTCTCTCGTAGTTACTGGTGGCCTTCAATGAGGAGAGACGTCAAAGAGTTTATTGCTTCCTGTAATTTATGTTCTCAGTTCAAATCCTCCCGCAGAACTCCAGCAGGGTTGCTGCGACCACTACCCATTCCGTCCAAGCCTTGGACCCATATTAGTATGGATTTCGTTACTGATTTGCCACCAAGTAAGAATCACAATACTATTTGGGTAGTGGTAGACAGATTTTCGAAGATGGCTCATTTCGTCCCTCTGTCCGGTTTACCTTCCTCGTCTACTCTGGCTGAACATTTCATTAAAGAAATCTTCCGCATCCATGGATGTCCGTCTGAGATTGTGTCAGATAGAGGAGTACAATTCGTTTCCAGATTCTGGCGGGCCCTTTGTAAAACCTTGGGCATACGATTAGCACTCTCATCGTCTTACCATCCGCAATCTAACGGACAAACGGAACGAGTCAATCAAGATCTTGAGACTTTTATTAGGATGTTCTCTTCAGCCAACCAAGACAACTGGGTAGAATTGCTCCCTTGGGCTGAATTCGCCCATAACAACATGTACCATGAGTCATCATCCAAAACTCCATTCTTTGTGGTCTACGGTCACCATCCGTCTTTTCCGGAATTTCCTGCCCTCCCGCCCACCCAAGTTCCTGCTGTGGAGACTGCTTGTCAGACCTTCAAAAATATCTGGTCTCAGGTCAAAACCTGTTTAAAGAAGACATCTAACAAATATAAGTCTTTCGCAGATAAGAAGAGGCGGGCTATTCCACCACTAAAAATTGGAGATCGTGTCTGGTTATCTACCAAAAATATTCGTTTGAAGGTTCCATCTATGAAATTCGCCCCTCGTTTTATTGGTCCATATAGGATCATTCAAGTTATCAATCCAGTATGTGTTAAACTTCTTCTTCCTAAGAATCTTCGGATTTCCAATGCCTTCCATGTGTCCTTGCTCAAACCTCTCATCATCAACCGTTTCTCGACTCCTTCCTCAGCACCGCAGCCAGTTCAAGTTCATCAGGAGGAGGATTTCGAGATTACTGAGGTATTGGATGCAAAAATTTCGCGAGGAGTCCTCCGTTTCCTCGTTCATTGGAAGGGCTTTGGTCCTGAAGAGCGTTCATGGATCAAAGCTGAAGATCTTAATGCTCCTGCCCTTCTGAAGAAGTTTTATTCCAAAAATCCGGACAAACCCGGTTCCAGGCGTTCTGTGCCCACCTTTAAAAGGGGGGGTACTGTCACTCACCGGACTGTGAGTGCTTCTTCCCGGACATTTAGGAACCGTGGCCGTCCTCCATCCTGAGGGACTGCGCATGCGCAGTCCTTTCCATACCTCCAGTGTATGTTCCTTTAACTAAATTGGCAGATCAGGCAACCTCCCTATATTAAGCACCTGTGGTCAACACCACGTTGCCTGATCTTGGAGTCTCATTCCCCATGAGTCTCTGAAGGTGTTCCTGTGTTTCCTTGTTTATTCAGCCCAGCTGATTCCTGTGGTTTCCAAACCACTTCTACCTCTGTGGTTTCCAAACCACTTCTACTACTGTGGTTCCCATACCACTTCTACCATCTACTGTATCATCGTGACTGTGAGCTGATTCCTATCCGCTGCCTCCGTGCACTACAGTCTTCTAATCACTTCAACTCTACCATTTATCATTGGGACTGTTAGCTGATGCCTATCCGCTGCCTCCGTGCACTACAGGCTTCAACCACATCCACTCACCTGTTCATGATTGTGACTGCCAGCTGATTCCTATCCGCTGCCTCCGTGCACTACAGGCTTCAACCTGCAACTCGTCTGTGTTTCATCACCGTGACTGTTTGGCTGATTCCTATCCGCTGCCTCCATGCACTACAGTCTTCAACCTGCAACTCGTCTGTGTTTCATCATCGTGACTGCTAGCTGATTCCTATCCGCTGCCTCTGTGCGCTTCAGTCTTCAGTCCTTGTCAACTCTACCGTGTTTCCTTGAGTCTGCTGCCACTATTGCTACCCGCTACTCTCCGTGATCATCTGTTCCAGTTCTACTCTGCCCCGGGGTCCCATCGTTACTGCACCTGCTGGTTGCTATTGGTTACCTCCGTGTTCCCGCAGAGACCCGCTGCTGTGACTTCTCAGCGCTACTCATCCATCTACTGCTGATCCGCTCTCCACGCCTTCCTGTGTTCCCTGCTGGTCTACCTACCTGTGCGCTGCACCTGCTAGACCCCCGCTTCACCCATCCAGGGACTTGTATCCTGCTGGCCTCCTGCCCTTCAGGTATCTCTGCACTCCTGTCTGACTGCCTTCTCCTGAACCACGGTATGCATACTTCCCATTGACTGTGCTGTGTATTGCATACCTTGCTGGACTGTGTTGGTTCTCCTCTGGAGTGTACTATCCGCTGAGTCTATTGCCATCATTGACTGTGTTGGTTCTCCTCTGGAGTGTACTATCTGCTGACTCTACTGCCATCATTGACTGTGTTATCTCATGCTGGATTACTTCAAGAGACTTTCTATATTGGCAGTGTTGTTCAGTCATTTATACATTTATATTGTGCATATTACTGTGGATCAAAGTCAAGGTGCCCGTGTATATATTGTGTTGCAGTCTCTCCCCGTGCACCTCCTCACATATATATTCAGTGGTACAACTTGCTAGTGGCAGACCACTGACTCCTGTTTACAGTTTCACCTGTTCCAGTATCCTCTCACATAGCAGTGGTACAACTTGCTAACGCAGACCACTGACTCCCCGGATACCTCCACTTGGATTCCATTCCTTCACTCAGACAGCGGTACAACTTGCTATCCGCAGACCGCTGACTCTCATCACCTCCTCGTTTCTGTTGGACATTCCTCCTCACTATAGCAGTGGTACAACTTGCTACCGCAGACCACTGACTACCTTCACGTGTCCTTTGTCCATACAGTTCCTCGTGTATTACTACCTCCATATTGCCAGTGCTGCTAGTCATAGACTTTCCTGAGCATCCCATCATCTGCTATTTCCTGTTCCGTGATCACCCTGCTACCAGAGTACCATATTACCACCTATACTGCTCTGGTAAGCCTATCACCTGGTGATCCCTGGGTAAAGACTCCTAGTGCCCGTGACACTGCTTTACAGTAAATACTGTGCTTTATTTTTGTTCTTGAGGACTGCTGTCCCTGAACAGACACAAGAAAGGAATTGGAGGATGTGTCTATTATTGACACCCTCATTATAGATGTTAGGAAAACTCTAAATATTGTGGAAGAGTCCGACACTCCTATTTTGCAGGAGAGTTAAAGCCACACCTGGAAGAACAATAATTAAAGATGTGATTACTAAACAATGGTAATCTACCAGACAAATGCTAGTTGTTGCAGGCCTTTCCAACAGAACTACTACTCCCCTTAGAGGACAGGAGACTCTCATGTGCCCTCTGGTTTGAAGAAGCTTAAATAAAATGCATATTACTGCAGAAGCCACCCTGGATCCTGCAGTATCTATGGCCTCAGGAACTAGGGTCATGATTCATTAAGGATCTTAAATGAAGAGGATTCTTATTTCAGTCTCCTGGACAAAACCATGTTACATTGCAAGCGGTGCAAATGAGTGTTCTGTTTTGCACATAATCTAAATACTGCCTGTTTTTTCATGTAGCACACAAATATCAACTTTAAATTTCAGTTTACAAATAAGCTATCAAGTATTTGTGTGCTACATGAAAAAACAGGCAGTATTTAACTTATGTGCAAAACAGAACACTCATTTGCACCCCTTGCAATGTAACATGGTTTTGTCCAGGAGACTGAAATAAGAATCCTCTTCATTTAAGATCCTTAATGAATCAGGCCCTAGGACTCTGGTGGGGTAGGTACCCTGGAGTCTAATTCAGGTAGGTGTTATTCTAATGGGAGCTCTGGGAGACTAGGCCAAGAGAGCCATACTAGAGAAAATGTTCATGCCTTCACAGGCAGAGACTCTAAGGCACTTACTAAATACTCCTCATATTGAAGTAAGTGGGCTGGTTATATCCAAACTGGACACATAAGCTTGCTGTAAAAGGTTGATCCTAGGGTATCTGGGGTTCTAATATTCTTAATAGTCTGGCAGATTTATAGATGACCATTTAATAACGTTGATTATGCCTATTACCGCCACAAATATAATAATGATTTAACCAAAGAAATATAATTATTATTTTCCTTTAAATTCATAGAACCAATATTCATATAATAATTTATCATCATTTATTTATATAGCGTAACATGTTGTATTATTAATTGACATTCTAATTGTAAAACTTTTGCATATATTATAAAACAGTAGAAAGTGTAACAGTATTTTATACAAACTCAACAGATTTCGTTTACTCTTCTAACATAGGTGGTATAGCATAGATTTTCGTACATTACATTCTTTGCCTGTTTTATAAATATACAAGTCAATGTGTGTGCGCTTTGACTAACTATTGTGTAGTGTATCAGATAGTGTATGACCTTCACCTATTGTCTGTAGGTGTGTGACTGTATTGTTGGGGGAGGGGGGACCTGTGGTTTGGGTGTGGGGAGCACAGGCTAGCCTCCATTTTAAGCACTCCAGAAAAACCCTCTCTTTCATCCATTTAAACTTCTAGCATCTGAGCTTTTTTTGTCCAATTATGCTAACAAGCCTTTATACTAAACAGTCTGACCACTTCCTGAACAATCCTATCATTAGCTAATGAAGGATTGCCACAGCATCTCCATTGGATTCAAATCTAGGACTTTGAGTAAGCCAGTACAAAACCTTAATTTTGTTTCTTTTGAGCCATTCAGAGATGGACTTGCTGTTGTGTTTGTCTTGCTCAAACACAATTGGGTTATGCAGCATCAGATCATGGACTGATTACCGGACTTTCTCTCTCCGAATATTCTGGTAAAGAGTAGAATTCATGATTAAATCAGTTATGGCAAGTTATCCAGGTACTAAAGCAATCCCACACCATCACACCACCACCATCATATGTGACTGTTGGTATGATGTTTTTATTGTGGAATACTGTTAGCTTGACTCATCAGTCCACAGAACATTAGCCCAAAAGGCTTGGGGGTTATCGGTGTGTTTTTTTGGCAAATGAAAGACAAGCCTTTATGTTCTTCTTGGTTAACAGTGGTTTTCGCCTTGCAACCCTCCTATGATTACCATTTTTGTGCAGTCTTTCTTATGGTGGAATCACAAATGCTGACATTAGCTGAGGGGAGTGAGGCCTACACTTCCTTAGATGTTCATCTGGGTTCTTTGGTGACTTTCTGGTTGAGTCAACGATACACTATTGGAAGAATTTTGGTAGACCAGCCACTCCTGGGAAGATTCACCACTGTTCCAAGTTTTCTTCAATTGGAGATAATAGCTCTCCCTGTGGTTCGCTGGAGTCTCAGAGCCTTAGAAAATTGCTCTGGAACCCTTTCCAGACTTATATATATTTCAATATCTTTCTTATCTCTTCTGTAATTTCTATTGATTGTGGCATACGGTGCTGCTTGTTGAGACCCTTCATTTATTTAAGGCTTTAATACCTCTTTTGGTATCTCGGAGCCATGAATGTGTTTTTTTTCATCAAAATGGCTCCCAGATAGCCTCATAAAATATGTCCAGATTGTCCATAAAGGATCTACAAAGTATTGGCTGGTGAATGGACAAGGTCAGCATTACTGCAATACAGCAAATGAGTCAGACAGATGCCTTCCAGATCTCTCTTCCATTATGCAAGCAACATGATTACTGTATAGACCATACAACAATGTTAAAGACTGGTTAATATAGTAAAGGTTTGCCAGCATGTAATAGGTTTGATAGTAACCATGATTCAAGCAGACATACAGAGTGTCTGCTTCCATCAAAAATTTTGATGCAGTGGTGGAGACAACTGAATCAAGCCATTTGTTTTTCAGGCTTTACCAAGACAGAGATTGACATAGTGAATGCAACCAACATTCACAACAGGCCTGAATTCTGTCATCTCCAAATGTTTTGACCATAGGTATGGAAGCCAGCACAAATGTTTGGGCAGTCCCACCTGTAAGAAGAACGGAGATACAAGTGGCACAGTCCTCAAATTCTAAGATAATTGAAGGCAGTCTTTCTTATATTTAGAAATGTTCAGAGTCCTATAGCAAAAATAGTAGTAAAGATTGTCTCAGATAATATAACCATACTGAGCTACATCAGCAAGATGGGAAGTACTCAAAGATCTTCTATGTGGAATGTAACAGAAAATTCTTGTGAGTGTAAGAAAACTTTTCAGATTGCAAAGTAACTTTTTTGCTTGGTAATCAAAATTTGTGTGGAGATGTCTTTAAAATATATGAAGCAATCACTAAAAGTGCTGGTTACTTGACACATACTTCTTGTGTTGATTGGAGCAAACATGGATGCAAATTCGCCATATATAGGTTTGTTTAGTATTTTGCAGCTCCTCTTGTAAAAGTAATGGCTAAATGTAATGAATGTAAAGTATACCAAAAAATGCTTACAATCGGTGAAATTGGAAGTCCATTTGCAAATTGTGTGTGTGGAGGGTGTCCATTTATAACCCATTTTTTTCTATTTATTTCATTGCATTGGGAGCGCACTTACATTATAAGAGCTTATTTTAGAAATTGGTAAATGTGCAGAAGTTGAAATCTTTCTCTTAAAATTATCATTGTATATTTGTAAGGCACCACAATGCTCTGCAGCGCCGTACAGTAGGAAAAACAGTGCATGGGTAGAACGGAGACATACAAGGTAGACAATATAAATGCAGACATGAAAACAAAGGGTTTGAAACACCCTGCTTATTAAAGAACTTACATTCTAAATGGAAGAGTGAACCACATTTGCTCCTCTTGTTTCAGTTCCGAGTAGAGATTGGGACAGTTCTACTCGGAGAATGCCAGGAGGTTGCAATAGTCAAGACTGGAGATGATGAGCGAGAATGGATAAGAGTTTTGGTAGCATGTTGAGTAAGAAAAGGCTGTATTCTGGCAATGTTTTTAAGGTGGATTTGACAGGACTGGGAAAGAGTCTGGATGTGAGGAATAAAGACTACAATGATAGAAAAAGATGGTTATAGTTAACAGAGACAAATTCCTTGACTTGTATTTATTGTAACTGTATTGGAGTTCTAAGAAATATTTTAAGACATTGTTATTTGGATGGAAGTACATTACATTATCTAGCTAAAGCACTTACGTACTTTCTCTTGCCACGCCTCTTTCTCTTCAAATATTTGTGTTTTTGTCTTTCTTTCAGTTCATTTCCGATATGTTGTTTTTCATCCTTTTCTTGATGAGATTCTAATGGGAAAAATCAAAGGCTGCAGCCAGGAAGGGGTTCATGGTAAGTAAGAGAGTTTTATCCTCCTTCAGCAAAAATTAGATATGTGTATCCATCCTGCCTTGTGCAATATCTTAGTAATCATAAACATTCTTTAGGCAGTGGCAATTAATTATGACCTAGTGAAATATAAAAAAATCAAGTTTAAAGTTGTCCATTTTAGACATCCCATTTAAATTGATGTAGTGGTTTCTCGCCTGGTTAATAAATTACTAGACTGCCTGCTGGGTCCAATCCCCTAACTAACAGAGTAGCGGGGTTCCCTGAACTACACTCAAAGCCTAAAAAATTAGGGCTGGTGAGTCAAGACTTGGATACTGGGCTCTGTTGAGAAAGGATAAGCTTGTGTGGGACAGCCTGTGGTTGGTAGCCGGAGCACAAGTTCCAGAGTACTTAATACTCATACGGATAAAAATGTATGCTGAATGTTTATGTCCTGATGCACTTGTATATAATCTTTTTTGTCCCTAAATATGAGGAAGGGGGTTATTCTGGTGACCCAGAGAACTGGTCAAACTGGGGTGGCAATCCATTCCTGCCATCAGGAAGTTATTAAGATATTGTTCTGAGTGTCTACCCTTCATTTTCTAAGATGACCACCATACAGCTCAAATGAACTGGTCACCGTAGGAAGCTGAGGAGGGGGGGTCATATCTATTAACCCTGATCCTATACCTACATTCCACCAATAATACTCTTAAGGGAAATAAAATCACACCCATGCCCTGGGGGTCATCGTGTGAGAACTAAGAAGGACTAAGAATCCTCACCAAAGGTAAAAGGGCAGTTGGAGATGGGAATGGCTGGAAATTACAGTTCCTGCTGGCCTGGACTACAGTGACGGAGACCTCAGAACTGCGACTGCGAAAGTAGTCATTACTTGTTCACAGGATTTTGTGCCGCTTCAGATCTGCTGAGAGCGGTGTTACGCCTGGTGAAACCACTGCCTCAGCCAGCAGCAAGATCTTGAGATGATTTGAAACTCTTAACAGTGAAAAGTGCTTAACTGCAGTTGCTGCTATTAGAAATATATTCTTGTGTGCCACTAGGTCCAAGATATATATTATGTTTTTGCATGGTTCTGTAACGTGGTGAATTCTGTACTATTTTTTTGATAATAAAACAGTTTTGAAGTTATATTGATTATCTGGCTAAGTCTCAACAATTTGGGGCCAGCGTTATTTGGCGCCAACACCAACTACAGATAGGGATGCAGTGATAGCTTCCATTTAGTGGCAGGCAGAAAAAAACGTTTTTTAGCTACAATAGGGGATCTTTTATTAGCCAGATAAAATAGCTCAGCTGCTGAGACTAGTGTCTTTCACGGAGACTACACATAAGCTCACTCATATCAGGGAACTCTTTCAGTACCACAGAGCTGCTACTGGTAATGAGCTAATTACATGTGGTATAGCTGACAAGGTCATACATTGCAGGAATTGCACCAGCCTTATCATAGATGCACCTGAATGTATAATTGCTGTGAACAGTGTCTACTATAGAGACTGTCATTTGTTTTACATCAGGGACTTTTTCTGGTAACATAGAGCCATTACTGGCAATAAGTTATCTGCCTTTATTATTGCTGACAATATTACACAGTGCAGGAAGCACACCAGCCTCAGTATAGATGTGCTATGGTGTAGTGCTTCATACTGCCAATAATCCAGATTAAGCCTTGTATTTCAAACTTACCAATAGCATCACACAAGCTAAGACCTTTTTGAGCTAGGGGGTTCCCCTTATTAAATTCACCAAGATCCAGTACCTTACTCCGTTATCTGCCTGCTACATTTGTTATAGTGGTGACTAGAAGGCTTGTAACACCAACACAATAAGAGACACGGTTCTCAATTACTCTTTAAATCATTTTTGTCTTCTTACCAACCACCACTTACCAGTAAATGGTTTGCTAAAAAAGGTTTTATACAAGATACTCTTTGTATCCACCAGACTATTTCCTTATATAATAGATCCCTATCAGTTGGTGTTTTTGTTTTTATCACACGTGTGTATGTGTGTATTTGTAAGTTATTTTAATATATTTCACCTTGTTTTCCGGGAGGATGTCATTATTAAACAATAACCATTAAAAGTTATATTTTAAATAACATAAGGAGTGCTAATTTGTCCTTCTAACATGAACTTCTGTTCATTATTCGTTCTGTCCAAATATAACAGGACCAGCACCCCCACAAGCTATACGCTATAGATTTATATCTTGACATACATTGCATGTGGATGTTTTCTTCTAATCCCTGTGCAGAGCATTTCCCCCTTTAGTCACTTTAAGTCTCAACAATACCTGGGGACCCTGCGTCCATAATAACTAAGAAACCCCAAAGGCCGCTCAAAGACCCTCTGTAGTTCAGGTTACTGAGACGGTGTATAATAAACTTCTTTGCTGGTCATTGTTTTGTGCCTCAGTAGAAGTCTACTTTTCCTAATTTTGTCTTAATTTGGGATAAAAATTCAATATATACATGTATTTTCTTTACGGTTTTTTTGTTTTGGTTTTTTTAACAAGAATAAAACTTGGCATCCCAAAATTTAAACGAATAACAGGACTCCAATTTGATACATATCTTTGCCTTTCTGCATCTGACACTCCAAAAGAGTGGATTATGAAGATGGCTAGATGTATAACTTCTCACTTGATCTAATAATCCAGTTGTTTCAGCCTGAATTATTGGAAATATCATTTCATGTCTATTTATCATTATGCAGTGGAACCATTCATTATGTACTGCTACAATTTATTATGCTGGGGCTCCTCTAGCAGCCCCGGCGAAGACTTCCCTCCTGTGCTAACAATTTTTACTGTTCACCAGCAGCCTATCTCTGCCAGTGAACGCTAAAGTTTCAATGGGCATGTACAGCTAAAATTTGCATATTCGCATATGATTTTGCACAATGAGGGATCATGCAAAGCCATTCAGTTTTCGGTGGGTACCATAGACACAGGTAAGCGAACACCATCCTGAGATGCAGTCCCCATAGAGGTCAATGGAGACTGCAGTAGTACACGAAAAGTCATCAGTTCATAAATTGTGCAATGGGCATTTTCCGTAGAAAAGAGCTGTTTTCTCTGCGGTTACGGCTGATCGCACGGTCATAAATAGAACCCTTACAGTGGCAAGAAGGAGCACCAATGTGTGAAAACCATGATAAATTGAAACCTTGTAAAATTTTTGCGCTGACAGAAAATAAAACTTCTTTATTTGACAGTTTACTATATTACATTTTATGCTAATGAAATAACTGACATACAAATATTGAACAAGTTATTTTATGTAACTGACAACTTGATGTAAACATCGTTCTTTGGGTAGGAAATAATGTTAAGTATGTTATTAAAAAAAGACATCTGTCTTATTTTCACTGTACGATCTTCCAGAGCAAGCAAGGTAATAACACACTCTTGTTTCTCCTTAGTGTCACTTAGCTTTTTTGATGATATCATTATACCTCCAGAGTCCTTGCAGCAGCCTGCTAAATTGTATCCTTTTCAAGCAGTCTGTGCTGCATATGAATGCTACTGTAATTACAATATATGTTTTACTAAATGCATAAACTCCTAGTGATTAGTTATGTCATTGCTTCATCATTTATTAAGGTTACTATGAAGAATAACATATCTCTACACTGTTCCTCTTTGTACGAACACCTGAACGTCTACTAGTGTAAAGAGGTGGATTTGTATAGGGGGCATTATGTGTTTACCTGTTGTTTCTAGGAAAGGGGAGCATCCCAAGGCATTTTAGAAGTAACTATGTAATTATTATATTTAATTTGTGTAGCTGAGAGCTGTTAATGGCGCTTGGGGAGAAATATCATGGGACTGTCGCTGGAGTCAACAAGGAATATGTGTTAATATGATGAATATCGCCGTAAAACACCTAGTAGTAACAAAGACCCTTATGTGCTATCACTTACCTTGCATATACATTATAGAAATTGTTATGATCAATGATGCTTTGACACCCTGTGGCTCTCCATTTGTTGTCGAAGTATGAGTCCCAGCATGTAAGAGGTTGGCGTGATATTCTTGGACTTCTAGTTCTAAAAAAGCTGGTGATTCATAAATTGCATACCTCTCATAGTGTAAATTTAATGTGGGTCATTGAACAAGGTTTCTTTATTGGATGTGAAGGGTTTAAATAAATGGTGCAAGGTTTTCGGGGGTCATATTGTAATGAACATGATGATTAACACAATAATGACAATAAAATGTGGCAAATCATTAGAATGATGACAAAATATATTTGAATATAAAAAAAACATTTATCAGCAGCAGCTATTTATATAGTGCCAATAACTCTGCAGCACCACACACACACACACACACACACACACGCGCGCGCGCACGCAAAACTAGGGTCAATTTTGATAGCAGCCAATTAACCTACCGGTATGTTTTTGAAGTTTGGGAGGAAACCGGAGCACTCGGAGGAAGCCCACACAAGCACATGGAGAACATACAAACTTCACACAGATAAGGCCATGGTCGGGAATTGAACTCATGACCCCAGTGCTGTGAGCACTTACCCACTTTTGGAACACTATTTATATTTCCAGAGAAACTGAACCATTGCTGAGATATCATTATGTTCTAATGACGAAAGTCTAATGCCTTAGAGTGGATACGTTGATTTCATATTTGATACAATTATCGAATTATTTAGAAAAATAAAGATAAAATACTGGTAGAGAGTGGAAGTTAAGTATATTATTAAATAGCTTGCATAAGCTTGAATATTCTGCATAGTTGTGAGTAGCTCATTATTGATACAGTATGGTAAGTCTAAAATTTTAACCTAGAGAGAAGTTATATTGTTTTAAGGAAGTGTTTACAACCATACGCAAACTTTATTAATATTTACTAATTAATCATTGCTTCATCATTTGTGTTATTTTCTTACAAGTCATACTCCTCATACACCTACTGTGACAGGATCACTTATAAATAACTTCTGGTGTAAATTTATTTAAAGGAAATAGCGCAGGGCGCTTATTTATATAATTGCACATGCACAATTATTTTTGATATTGTGGGAAAACTTTAATTTCTGAGACCAGGGGGAGAAAATTGTTTTTTTTTCTCTGTTTTAACCTTTCTAGAGGAAATGCCTTAGTTCTGATGTATATATCTGATACAATAAGGATTTGTTTATTACTAGCTTACAAATTAAATAAAACTAAAGTCTATTACAGATCATAGCATCTTAATGCTTTCCTCATGAAACTGAGGGTAGAACACATTGTGGGTATGAAAACGCAAACCAAAAAGGGGAAAACTAGAACCTGGTAGGGGGAGGAGAAAATGGGAGGGATTACATATGGAATGTGATCCTTCCTCTTATGATGAAAGGAAAGGGTGTACTGTCTATTAGGTTGCAAATAGAGCGTCAATAGGGATAGGTCCCTTACGTACTAGTTGCAAGGGAAATGTGATTATTCTGGCTAGATTTAAACTTAAAGGGAAACTATATATTCCACTTTACATCCCACATCACCTGGCTCGCCTCAACAAGGGCTAATACTTAGGATCACATAAGACACCATGTGACAAATAACTGGTAGCCAAGTGGTACAAAAGTCTTCATATTTATCATTTATTGTGTTCATGTAAAAATCAATTCTTGTAAACCATTTTACCAATGTTGGAGGGGGACTTCCAGTGCGTAGGTAATTACTGCCGTAGTGGCATTGTTTAGGTGTTTTAGTAATGATGTTTTTGTACACAGCAATGTGTAGGTACAAAATAGATTCAGTAACCACAATCCCTGATTGTCGGGTGCCTCACCGCCCACTATTAGTTTTCATAAAGGGACTATTTTTGGGCAATCCCACCCTATGTGGATGTTGCTCCCCATCAGGTATTGTGGACTCTAGATATATTTTGTGTAAAAGGCATCTATACCATGTAGATATAACACACTGTGAGCTGGCATATGTGGTTGGAAAGGCCATAGCTCAATAATTCTCTCTAACCATGCCATTCAAGACCAAGGCAGATTCTTTTTTAAATAGCTTGTTTGGAATTCAGAGAATGGGTGATCCTTAGACAAGGTCACCAGCTGGCTGTCTTGAAAGATCTCCACTTGGAGCCAGCTTTTAAACAGTGCTAAGTTGAGACCTGTGGCAAAAATCTGAATTTGATAGGATGGAAGTGAGCAGAGAAGCCAATAAGTGTGTGCGTATGTATGTATGTATGTGTGTATATATACACACACACACACACACACACACACACACACACACACACACACACACACACACACACACACACGAGTTCTCTTCAAACAAGCCAGAGTGGTGGCCATGGGGCAATATCTGATGAAGTTTGTAGGTACTATTCCTCTATGGCAATCCATTGTTTGTGTTATTCTGTTCTGGTCCACTCCAAAATTCTATTTAATATGACTGCATGCTAGTAGCTTGTGATATGTGGGAGTTGAAGCACACCAGGGGGTATATTAACTAAACTGCAGGTTTGAAAGAGTGGAGATATTGCCTTTAGCAATCAATCAGATTCTAGCTTTTATTTTGTAGAATGTACTAAATAAATAACTTGAATCTGGTTGCTATAGGCAACATCTCTACTTTTTCAAACCTGCAATTTAGTAAATATACCCTAAAGTGTTTACACTTATCAATATATCTTGGGCAGCGCGGTGGCTTAGTGGTTAGCACTTCTGCCTCACAGCACTGGGGTCACGAGTTCAGTTCCCGACCATGGCCTTATCTGTGTGGTGTTTGTATGTTCTCCCCATGTTTGCGTGGGTTTCCTCCGGGTACTCCGGTTTCCTCTCGCACTCCAAAAACATACTGGTAGGTTAATTGACTGTTTAACAAATTGACCCTAGTATATCTGTCTGTCTGTGTGTGTTAGGGAATTTAGACTGTCAGCTCCAGGGGCAGGGACTGATGCGAGTGCGTTCTCTGTACAGTGCTGCGGAATTAATGGCGCTATATAAATAGATGATGATATCTTGTCTGAAGTGTTGCTTATTCTTACCCTGAATACATTTCCTTAACTAACCGAGCACTTCTAGAAATTACTTGGGAGTAACATGTGTAGACAAAGTCTTCAATAACTATAGAGTTTAAGCTTCTGTGTTAATTTTTAAAAAATTGTTCATCCCTATCCAGGACAAGCTTTTGGGCTGCCCACCCTCTCCTAGTCTAATCCCAAAAATTATGGACCACACCAATGCTTCCATGCAGAAGACAAAAATCAGAAGTGAGAAGGGGCAGCCCAGTCTGGTGCCATATTTTTTTATTTTTTATTTATACCAAATGTTTGTTTTCAGTCTGGCTGAAGAGAGCCCAATTGAGATCACTGTCCACTGTTATGCCGTCTTGTAAAGATTGCCTGCTTCAAGATCTTGACCTAGAGACACTTGTCCCCTGTTTGAAGCTTTTAATGTATAATTTGAAATGCACTTATTGTGTTACATTGGGATGTGTTTTGTATGCAAGTCATTGTTTGGGTTTGTAACATTGCTAGAGGAAGTCTGTTTGCTGATAGCAGGAAATGTTAAGTAAGTCTTTACGTGTAGTGACAAACACCTGTTTAGCCTGTATACCCAGCAGGGAGCCGCTGCGTGACTGCATCTCAGATTATGCAAGCATCAAGTTTTATCACGTAACAGAGAAGTGTAAATATTGTTAGCTTTGCATGTAAATCCATGTTTGGGTAAACAAATTGCATCCTGATTCTAAAAATAGCCTATGAGGCTGTGTCCAAATCAGAATAAAAAGCACTGTCTTGTATTGAAAATTGTTCTTCTGATTCCTTCTGATTTGAGCACTGATACCTTCAATCAGTGTGACTGAAGCAAGTGAAGTTTATTTGCAAAGATTTGCTTGAGAACATCTTCCATGCTGAAAATCCTGTGACCTACAGATTAGGCCCAAAATCTAATCTGTTCCCGGCTGTTTCTGAGGTTTAGACCCAACATTCAGTACCAACGCTCTGCTGCTACCCAGCAGCTCTGGCCAGTGTGATAGGCCTGGGGGGATCCATCTGCAGCAACCCTGATCCATAGGAAGGGGTCAGGGGTAGCAGCCCGGGTACACCAGTATTAGGGGTACATTGGCAGCGTCAGTTACCCAGTAGGAACCTGATACTGGATGCCGGTAAGGAGTCCGGTGGTGGTAGCATTTGTAAGCCCCTCCTACTGCGGTGAGAGGACACTTTTGGGATCCTGATAGGGCACGGTGGCAAAGTAAGCTTAGCCGGTTCCCAGCAACAACAGACAGTGTGGCATAGGCGGTCCATCCTGTCACAGTTACTTTCTTAACAATTTCTGTAAACATGGCGTAGCTCCACCTTCATGCTCAGACAAATTTGTACTCCTGGTCAGCCTCTGTGCCCTTAAAGGAGGGCTGTATTCAATTATACCCTTTAATATGTTCCAATCAATCTGGAGGCCAATATTTCCAGCACCCTGAAGGGACTTTATGGCACTGCCTCCGGTGATTCCCCTCGAAGGTAGACAATTGATGCGACTTTCTTGTTTTTATTGCAGGAGCCAGCTTTATGAATTGTCTGATGGCATGGCTCAGCCCCTTGTTAAGTATTAAGTCTCCAGGTGTTGCTTAAGACCAGTGACATTGCATCAGGTTGACTGCTGCACATTGCTTGTATTTAATCTCAGCCACAGGAGCACAAGGAAAATATATGGGTCACCATTCACTGTCAAGCCACGCCCCTAAATTTGCTTATTATGATTAGTTATGTATCATCTACATTGCATGTTAAACCCTTAAGGTGGCTGAATTAGCATTCTGTACGTGTCACTAATATTGCTGCTCACTGTTTCGGGAGGAGAAGTAAAGTCTGCAGAAAAGGGATTCCTTTGGGTTTTCGTATTGCCCAGTCACAAAGCTGAAGGTAAGAAATAAGGTCCAGGGTTCCAACAATGTGTGGCTTTTTATGGAGTGGTAGCCAGCAAAAAGACCACAACAACTGTACTGCAAACTGCCCATTGCAGTACAGCTGTACAAAAACAAGCTTTCTGGAACAATGTATTTTACTTTGTCAAGCACACTAATGGAAGGGGGATGATTAGGAGTTTGTTTACAGTTAGAGGAACTGGATTGCTTGTAATTATTGAGTGGTTCTTTAACTCTTCTTTATACTATGGTGTGAAGATACGTGGTTCCCAAATCACTTAGACACGGTATTAGAGAAAAAAATAGAAGGATGATTTATTCTACAGAACAGAATTAAATACACGGCCACCTTAACAATAGCAGGTCCAACAAGTGAGGAAATCTGCTCAAATAAATCCAGTGAGGTAGGTTTCACACCACCTCTCTGGCAGAGCATCACCTCTTGGCCAAAGTCAGTCACATACGTGTCCAGCTCCCAGGGTAGCCTCTTTTATCACCTCATAATCCCACCTTGGGGACTGGCTGCTCAGGGTAGTTGCAAATGGTCTCGATTGGTGGACTTCCCACACTATCCAGCCCCCTCCCATACGTCCCCAGGTGTCTTCCCTGAGGTGACCCTTGCTGGGTCTGGCTCCTGGCTGTCTGTAGAGATCACTAGTGGACAATAGGGAGCAAACAGAAATCACAATGGTAGCTTAATTCACTCAACTCCTGTTCCCTGTGGAGGTGGAATTTAACCCCTGAAGTACTTTTCCAAGGAGATGTTATAGTTTCATCACTGATACTTCCAGATAACAACATGGCTAAAAAGTACAGTCCGGGTATGGATTAGATTAAGGGGTCACACTGGTTCAATAAATTGGATCATGCAAAAGGACAATGATCCCAAGAATAACAGCAAGTCTACAACCATTTGGCTTGAAAAATGGAAAATAATTAAGGTTTTGCAAGATTAAGCCCTCAACCCCATTAAAACTTTGAGGGCATTTGTTTATGCACAGCCCTCTTAAACATCAATGAGCTAAGCAGTGCTATAATGTGTGAGCCAAAATTCCTCAAATACGATGGAAGGAACTGATAAAATCATACAGAAATCACTTGCTTCAAGTTACTGCTCTTAAAGTTGGTACTACAAGCTACTGAATCATGGAGTGTACTCACTGTTTCACACATGGTTTCATCATGTTGTCTTATTTTTATTTTTGTTTGATGACCAAATAAAATCAGTTTGTCCTTTCTTTTGGACCTACGAATTGAGGGTCTAGATCAAGCCTGGACAACCTGTGGCTTTCCAGGTGTTGCGAAACTATAAGCCACAGCATGCTTTGCTAGTAGTTAGTCAGCCGATAGCTGGCAGGACATGCTGGGACTTGCAGTTTCACAAGACCTGAAGTGCCACTGGTTGGTCAGGCCAGATCTAGATAAAGCCTCTGACAAACTATCCATTCATATTCTCAATACCCTCAGAGGCCTTATTTCTAGCCATTGGAATACCAAATTTCTTGCCTGTTATTGGTTGTATTGCTATTTGTGAAATTCAAAATATTCTGTTCTGGATTTGTGGAACATGAACTTGGATTTACCAAATTGTAGGACTTGGTGAGGATTATGTCCTCCTTTTTTTTATTTTTGAGAGGTCAATAATAAGCATCAGTCCAAGATGATATCCATAACAATCAAGTCAAACAAGTTCACGGACCTATACATTTAGTGTATATCATACAAAACAGAATCATGATATTGACCAAATTTTAACTGTAGGGAGAGGAGAAAGAGGAAACGGAGAAAAGAGAAGTTGGTCAGAGAGAAATAGACTAGGGGGGCGGTGTGGCAAAATCGTCAGTAGAAGAAAAAGAGGGACAAAGCAGGAGAAAGGAAAAAAAGAAAGAAGCGGAAGGCACTGGAGGGAAGGTGGTGAAGGATCGAGGAAGGATACCAAGGTGAGTGTTGTAGAAGAGTGATATGGCAAAAGGAGTTTGAACTTGAAAAAATGACATCCACGGTGCCCAAATTTTGTTAAAAGATTTAGAAGTATTACGTAGTATGCATGTAACATAGTAACATAGTTGATGAGGTTGAAAAAAGACACCAGTCCATCAAGTTCAACCTATTTTGGATCTCCTGCGATCCTGCACTTATATTTGAAATTAATCCAGAGTAGGCAACCGCCCATCTGTTTCAATTTTGAAAATCCCCCCAGACTCAATATTGCAATCCAATTTTTACCCTATATCCACTACTATCCTTTATTTTAAATTAACGGTCGTATACCTAGATACAACTTTCCGCTAAAAATTTGTCTAACCCTTTCTTAAGCATATCTATTGAATCTGCCATCACAACCTTCCCTGGCAATGAATTCCATATCTTGACTGCCCTTACTGTAAAGAACCCCTTCCTTTGCTGGTTGTGAAATTTCCTCTCCTCTAACCTTAGGGGATGACCACGTGTCCTGTGTATGGTCCTTGGGGTAAAAAGTTCCCATGAAAGCTCTCCATATTGACCCCTAATGTATTTGTACATAGTAATCATATCTCCCCTTAGACGCCTCTTTTCTAAAGTAAACATGCCTAAACTGGCTAACCTTTCCTCATAACTTAATGACTCCATAACCTTTATCAATTTTGTCGCCCTTCTCTGAACCCTTTCTAGTTCCAAATTATCTTTTTTATAGAGTGGTGCCCAGAACTGTACTGCATATTCAAGATGAGGTCTTACCAACGATTTATACAGTGGCAAAATTACACTGTCTTCCCTTGCATCTATGCCCCTTTTTATGCATGCCAATACTTTTTTTGCCCTTGCAGCTGCTGCTTGACATTGAGCACTATTGCTAAGTCTACTGTCTACGAGCACTCCCAAATCCTTTTCCATTATAGATTCTCCTAAATTAATTCCATTTAATTTATAGATTACGTTCTTGTTTTTGATCCCTGAATGCATAACCTTACATTTATCTGTGTTAAACCTCATATTCCATTTAGCCGCCCAATCCTCCAGTTTATTTAAGTCCCTCTGTAGAGAAGCTACATCTTGCTCTGATTTTATTACCTTACAGAGTTTAGTGTCATCTGCAAAAATAGAAACTTTACTCTCTAAACCATCACCAAGGTCATTAATAAATATATTAAAAAGGAGTGGTCCCAGCACGCAACCTTGAGGTACTCCACTTAAGACCTTTGACCAATTAGAAAATGTTCCATTTATCACAACTCTCTTTTCCCTATTCTCTAACCAGTTTTCGATCCAAGTACAAATTTTGATTTCTAGACCCAGTTCCCTTATTTTGTAAACCAACCTCTTGTGTGGCACTGTATCAAAGGCCTTTGCAAAATCTAAGTAGACCACATCTACTGTCCTGCCCTGGTCTAAGTTCCCACTAACTTCCTCGTAGAAACTAATTAGATCCATGTTGATTCCCACTAATAATTTTATTGCGTACCAAGTAATCCTGAATACTGTCCCTTAAAATACCTTCCAGTAGTTTCCCCACTATTGATGTCAGGCTTACAGGTCTATAATTCTCTGGTTGTGATCTCGTCCCCTTTTTAAACAACGGCACCACATCTGCTATTCGCATAAACTCCATTTTGTATGAGTGCCAGACTCTGTTGATAATAGCCTGCAAAGTGGGCACGGTGGACTGTTTCCAATAAGTGGCAATTTGACACAGCGCTGCAGAAACTATATGGCGAAACATTTTTGCTTGATGTGTGGTAGCGGAAGGAATTCCAAGTGGGAGAAGGAAAAATCTGGGAGAGATTGGGATGTCAATCTGCAGAATCTGAGACGCGAAGTCCCTTAATTCCAACCAGAATGGGGCAAGCTTAGAGCACTGCCACCAGATATGGAGGAAGGACCCTTCCGACGAACATCCTCTCCAACATGAGCTGGATGTGTCCGGAATGATTTTTTGTAATTTGGTTGGGACCAAGTACCATTGATTAAAGAAACTTATAGGCGTTTTTTTTTTTCAGCTTCACACAGATTGAGCTAGAGGCCGTGTTAGACTTTATTTCATCCCAATCTTCTCTATCCAAGGGGCCTCTCAAGTCCTCCTCCCAGGCTCGCTCATGGGAATCTTGAATGTCTGAGTCAGGGACTCCCAGTTCCCAGTATAACTGAGATATAAGGCCATTTGTAGAGGATCGCCGGAGAAAAAGTGACTCGAATAAAGTAAACAGCCTAATTCTCAAAGTTAATTTAGTGGTGGAGTGAAATTTTTTTAGTTGTAGGTATTGAAAAAAGAAGGTGTTGGGAATATTAAATTTGGTTTTTATGTCTCTGAATGAGGGAAAAGAAGCGTCAGTAGTGATATCATTAAGATAATAAACATCATTCCTTTTCCAAAATTTGAAGGATGAAGCTATACGACCCGGTGGAAAATCTGGGTTGTCAAAGACCGGGTCAATTGGACTGGGAGCCGGGGCGAGATTAAACTTTGTTTGCATGGTCCCAAATTGAAAGTGAATGCGATACAATTGGGTGATAAATAGCGGACCAAGGACGTTTAGTGCGAGGGAGCCACAGGAGAGAGGAGGCGGAAGAAATATCCAGGCTCTCAGCCTCAATCGAGACCCAAACTCTGGAAGAACCTGAGGAACTCCACAAAATACATTGGGCAAGTTGCGCTGCCAAAAAATAGTTTCTAAAGTTGGGGACCCCCAAACCACCATCCCGTGTTGATCTTTGTAGGACAAGATGCCAGACTCTTGGGCGTTTCCTACCCCAAATAAATTGTGAAGTGTAGTGTTGTAAGAATTTGAATACATACGGGGGATGCGTATGGGAAGGGCTTGAAAAAGATATAGTAACCTGGGCAAAATATTCATTTTGACTGAATTGATACGTCCTATCCAGGAAATTAGATTTTTACTCCAGGTTTCTAAGTCAGATTTAATTTGGGATAGTAGTTTTGGGTAATTAGCTTTAACTCCATGTATCGCCCCGTTAGATCAGATCTTTGCCGCTAATGGTTCGATTAAAAGCGAAAGTGGGCATCCCGGCCGCGTCCCGTTAGAAATTGAAAATGTGGGGAAGCGACTCCGTTGGCCACTACCGTTGCTCTAGGGGACTAATGGGCCGTCTAAAAACTTACCAGAAAAACCCATTGACCCCAGAACCCTAGACATAAAGGTCCAAGAGATGCGATCAAACGCTTTTTCTGCGTCAAGTGCCATTATTAGTGATGGTGATTTACCAGAATGAATAGAATGTATGAGGTCAATAGCCCGTTTGGTGTTATCTATAGCTTGTCGACCTGGTATAAATCCAACCTGATCTGGGTGGATCAGGGAGGGAAGAAGGCTAAAATTTTGGCATAGATTTTAAAGTCCACGTTTAGTAAAGATATAGGTCTATAACTGGGATAGGAGGTAGGATCCTTATCTGGTTTTGGTATAACAACGGTAGTGGCCAAGGTCGTCGCCTCATTAAAAGGTGAACCTTTTAAGATGTTCTAAAAATCTGTCGTGTGGGGCAAGGTCTCTAGCAAATTTTTTATAATATTGCGCTGTGAATCCGTCCGGGCCTGGAGAATCCGTCCAGGCCTGGAGAATCCGTTCGGGTCTGTGTCAAGAGATTCAACAGAGGACGAAGTCTTGGGGAGATTGTAAAGTGCTTTGTAATAATCATGAAATTCTTGAGCAATTTGCACCAGGTCATACATAGACTGCGAGTTAGGAGACTTTTTAAGTTATGTAATCTGTCCTCGAGATTTTTTCTGCCCGAGTTTGTTGGCGAGCATTGAGTCAGCTTTGTCTGCCTTTTCGTAGTATAGCTGATTTAAGTTTTTGAGAGTGTTAACTGCTCTACGAGAGAAAGAATTGCATTTAGCTGGCCTCTTGCTGCAGAAATTTGGGTGTGTAATGTCGAGGAAGGATGAGCTTTGTGCTGAGCAAGGAGGGAGGTTAACTTGGTCTCAAGGGAAATAATTTCTTGGGATGCTAATTTTCTGGCTGTGGAGGATTTGCTAATCAGTCTACCAGGAATGGTAGCCTTATGGGCTTCCCACAAAATGCCCGGGGTAATACCCTTTGAAGTGTTTATATCAAAATATTCTTTGATCGCATCTTTAATTTCTTGTTGGGCTGATTGTGCCAACAAAAGGGAGTTGTCAAGAGGCCAACGTCGCGAGCGCGGGGCTAACTTTATTAAATCAAGTGATATAAACTCCAGCATGTAAGCGGGGAGATTCCTGCATCTAATATTGTTTGAGTGAGGGAATGAGAGACAAAGATCATGTCTATATGGGAGTAACTACTGTGTGGGGCAGAATAATGTGTAAAGTATTTTGCGTCCACGTTTTTCAAGCGCCAGGTGTCATGTAGTAAATTACGTATATCAGCTAATAAGGATTGAGAGTCTTTCAAAGAAGAGGAGGAAGACTTTAGGCTAGGAGATCCAGACGACCTGTCTAATGTTGGATTTAAAATGGTATTAAAGTCTCCAGCCAGAATTATATGACCCTGTGTAAGGCGCCCAATACGATTAAGCACATCTGAGAAAAAGGAGCTTTGACCCTGATTCGATGCATAAAGAGAAATAAGTGTAACTTGCTCAGAATGGAGTGTGCCTATCAGAATCAAGTAGCGGCCCTCTGGGTCAGAGTGTAACTTGGTTAGGAGGAAGGGAACTCTGTTGTGTATTAGAATAGCTACTCCACGTTTTTTGCAATCCGCAGAGGCGAAAAACATTTGAGTATATAGCTTGCTTTGGAGACGAGTGTGCTGTCCCGTAAGATGGGTCTCCTGAAGGAAAACTATATCGGCTCTCTCTCTGCTGCAGGCTCCCAAGACCACCGCATGCTTCGTAGGTGACTTCAGGCCGTTGACATTAATCGAAAGCACCTTGAGCGCCATGGGTGCTGTTGATAGTGTGAATCCTACATGATATCAGCAAGAAAAAACAATTTACGTGAATAATTTCAGAGCAGAAAAAGAAACAAACAGCACAACCCATGTTGTAACATCAAGTCCATAACAACATTGCTAACTGATAACATCAAGCCGGGGCACCAGTATCACTGTTATGCCCATGCATTCTAAATCCCATAAGGGTAAATGATCTAAAAACTGCAGAAGACCTATTAAAAGTAACATTAATTAAATCGATTGTTAGATAGCGTTTATATTAACCAAACGGAAAAACAAGAGGGAACAACAGAGATCTCGTAACCTAGGAGGACGCTGGGTAATCGACTTGCGACAACCTAACTCCTAAAAGAACAAGGATGAATCCCAGTAGAGGTTTTCAAATATACACGGTCAGTCTGGTGCCGCAGGGGATCTCGCAGGCCGTCGTTCCACCGTTATCCAATCGGGAGGAGGTGCCGAATTAGATCTTGGGGGGGCTGCTACGTGTGTAGAGATGGTGGAGTCTGGGAGGATCTTGAGTTTAGCAAGGATTTCTTGCCCTTGAGGTAGGGATTTGGCATATAGAATTGAGTTCCCTGCAAACACTTGTAGCTGGAATGGAAATCCCCATCTATACCGAAAGTTATGTTGACGGAGATTCGCGTTACAGGTTGAAAGTGTCTGCGTTTTTGGATAGTGCACGGAGCTAGATCTTGGAATATTTGCAGTTGCATATCTTGGAAGTCGATTGTGTCTTTGGATCTAACTGCATTGAGTATTTTTTCTTTCGTTTGATAATAATGCAGGCGAACGATGATGTCTCGCGGCCTTTGATCAGCCATTGGTTTAGCTCTGAGGGCTCGATGTGCACGGTCCATCAGAATTCTCCGGCTAGCAAATCGGGAAGTAGATGTTTGAAAAGGCTGGTTAGGAAATCTGGTAAGGCAGTGTTGATAACCGACTCTGGTACATGATGGATCCTCAGGTTATTCCGCCGAGATCTATTCTCTCGGTCTTTTTGCTTCACTTTCACAGCGTCCATATCAGAGCGAAGCAGTGCTAGTTCTCGTTCATAGGACGTTTTGAGCCCGGCATATTTAGTCCGTTTTTAATTCAAGAATGTCTGTTCTTGTGCCGAGAGCTGCAATTTCTGATTTAAACTCAGCAATCGCTTTCTTTAGTTCTTGCTGGAAAGTAAGTTTAATGTCTTGCGCTAGGTTAGTGATAGCTGCCTAGACAGTGGGGTCCATGCCCTTATCCAGCTGTGAGATAGGACTTGAAGAGCGCATTTGATCAGATGGAGGCAAAGATGCTGTAACTTTCTTAGAAGCGGATGTGAATATAGAAGCTGTATTTCCTCCAGCATGTTTCCTGGTTTTAGAGGTCATTTTGAGTGTTAGTTCTTTCCCGTATTTCAGGATCTGTTGTTTAGCTCATATATATATATATATATATATATATATATATATATATATATATATATATATATATATATATATATATATATATATATATATATATAATTTGTTCCTCCCAGACCTCTCCTATCGGGGCGGTGAAGAAAAAAAAAAAAAAAGGGTTGGAGGGGTATAGAAAAGGGGCTCTGGTCATATATGAAGAAACGGTTAAAGCATCATCTTGACCCCTCTGGCTCCAAACCCATCGAGGGTTTACATCTGATTCCTCTTATACACTGTCAGATGCAGGAGATTGGGGTACCTCTGGTCAGGTGGGATATATCAGCGTCAATTTCTGCATAGAAGAAAGGCCCAGTGCAATGAAGGTTGCGCCCCAGCTACTTGTTTTTTTTTTTTTATATATATAATAAAAAGGGAAAAAATAAAAAAGGCTTTTTATTTCTGTTTTTGTGTGAGGTTAACTCAACTCTTGAGTAGTTGGGCCAAGTTAAGGGTTCAACAGAGAGATGAGTTGTCTGTGTTTTGTAGTAATATCAAACGACCACTAGATGGCAGCCAAACCGCATATAGTGAGACAACACCACAGAACACAACATAGATCAGTCGGTGCAATGAGATTGTGCAGATGTGCTTGTGTTGTGCTGGCAGGGTATGTCGGCGTGGAGCCAGAATTTGGTACTCACTGCGGGAGGCTCGTGCCACCTGGGACACAGGACACTGGGAACTCCAGCCGGGAGCCCGATGCAGGTAGGAGCCGCACAGCATGTCCAGGACTCAAGATCAGATTTGTGCCAGAGAGTGGTGGAGAGGCAGCCGTTAAACAGGGCTCTGGGTCAGGCCTCCAAGCCTCAATTGTGTTATCTAGGCGGCAGGCCTCCTTGGGGGCACTCGCAACTACAGTCCCGGCCAGATCCACCGCGCCATGCGCCAGTGGGGGGGGGGGTGTAGTAGACTGGTCCATCGGGTGCAGGCAGGGGGGCTTTAGCTGCCCTGTCGAGCCAAGGAATATGGAGTGGACACACTATGTGCGGTCCGGACAAGAGCTCTATCGATCCGGAGCACCGTTATTAGGGGGAGTATAAAGGGAATTCCCGAGGGAGCCAGCCGGGGTAACAGGACGTCCGTATTCTCCTTTTACAGTCGGGCAGGTGTCTCGGAGCCAGCAGGGATCCGGAATCAGGTGGGACCCTTGAACAACGGCTAGATTAGGGGTGTCAGCCAGGTTCTACTTAAGGCCACGAGGCTGAGGGAGGAGATGTAGGCCTTACCTCTGTTGTGGCGCCGCAGGGAGCGGTAGCTTCTTCCGAATTCCAAGTAGAGGGGCACCAGTGTCTCAGAGCCCTCGATGGGTATACACAAGGTGTTTTGAGTAAGAGATACCCACAGATTCAGGCAGATTGGGCGAGTAGTAGTCAGAGCAGCTTTAAAGCATGTCCACCATCATAGGCTCACAAGCCACTCTTCCCCGAGGATTATGTCCTTTTAATATGTAAAATCGCATATTTGAAAATTATGGTGTATTTTCTTTTTCACATATTTGTGTGTACAATATTGTGTAACCTT
>NC_134409.1:84064405-84101905 GCF_038048845.1 Mixophyes fleayi
TTGGGAGGCCACTCTCCGGGTCAACATCTCCCAACTCCTGGCCATCTCCCCAGTCCAGATACACCCTTGCTACAGGAAATTCCTTCTTCAGTCCATCTGCTACAGTAACTTTGGCAGTGTGAGCCTGTAATACTGCAGCAGGATCAATAAGATGGGGGCTCACTACAGTTTTTGAGACCCTGCATCTCTCAGCCCTTCTTCCTGCAGGGGTCCCGCTTGGACTGGCTGCAGATTTCTCCACATATTGTCGGGGAGGGGGGGGTCTTTTGTACAAAAAAAGTAACTCTCTCCTCTGAGTCACCTTCAGATACGCCACACTCCATTGGGGTGGAAACAGTCTCTACTGGCTCTCCTTTGCCAGTTAAGCAAGTCAGCCGGGCACGAGTCTGGGGCGCTGGGGCTGTGGGACAATTCACCCTTAGGTGACTGATTTTCCCGCAGCTGTAGCACTTCTCCAGCCTGGGCTTCAATGGTCTCTGATAACTTCCAGGGAAAGGGCGGGGCGGTGGCTGGTGATAGGTACCCAGAGGATTAAATATTTGCCTCTAGGGGTGAGTAGAAGTGGGATGGCCCCTTTATTGTACAATCCTTTGGGGTTAGCTGTTAGTCTGGCGCTTCTGCCAGTGTGGCCTCAATGCCACATACTGATCTGCCAAATGGACGGCCGCTTCCAGTGTGCTTGACTTCCTATCCAGTACCCATTTTCTTCACCTCCGATGCGCACCGGCAGTGAAACTGTTTTCATCACATCAAGTCTATTACCTCCTCCATGTTCTGGGCACCTGCTCTGCACACACCCTTTCTGGAAGACCCTTGCAGCAGGTTGGCAAACTCCTCATGAGCGACGTGGAGATTCTTGGTAAGGTCCCGGAACTTCAGATGATAGGTCTCTTGGGTAATAGTGTACTGTTTAAGGCGTGCCCTTTTCACTATATCACAGTCCATACAGTACTCCGAGGGCACGCCATGGTAGGCCTCCACTGCGCTTCCATGTAGTTTGGGCACAAGATTCTTAAAACATACCTCTCTGGGTACAGCATGTAGCCTGCAGGTCCTTTCAAATACCTGCAGGCGCTTATCAACATTCCCAACACAGTCCTCAAATTTGGGCAAGGTAGAGATGACAAACTTGATCCACTAGGGCGCGCTCCCCCCTTGCCTCTTGGCGCCAAGCCTCTATGACCTTTGCCTGCTCAGCTTTCGTTGCATTGTCCTCTAGAGCCGCCAGCTGGATCTATAGCCCAGCTGCCCTGTGTTCATCATGGGACAGAGGGGCTGGTTCTGCGGGTACAGTCTGTTGAGCAGAAGTCTGTGCTGCCTGGGTGCTTGATTCACCTAGTTCCTGGTTGTCAACTGGGCCACAGCCATTAGTTTCCTCCTCCGGGGCACCATGCTGTAGGTGCCATTATCTCAGCGATGCTCTCATCTCTGACCTGTTTGGCGAATGGCTGATGTCAATGCCCTTGACACTGCACAGACTCTCAAGGTCCGCCCTGGACACACTGGTGTAATCAAACATCCTGTGCGTCCTCCTGGCTGCAGTTATTCCTCTCCTGAATAACTCGGCCGTCTGGGGTTATCCCACCGCGTGCCATCAGAAATCTATGACAGGATGAAATGCACCTTTGCCATCTTTTGTGCTCGGTTGCTGGGGACCAGTTGGGTTTGCTGTGCCACTGTCCCCTATTCTTTATAACAAATGTACCCTCTAACCGTAGTAGGAGGGGCTTAAGCTGCTACCACCACTGGACACCTTAGCGGCATCCAGAACCACGTTCCTCTGGGTAACGCTCACTGCTAGTGTACCCCCTTGCTGGTACACCTGGGCTGGTACCCCGGACCTCTATCTAGCCTTCAGATCAGGGTTGCTTTGGATTGTATTCCCTGGCTATCACACAGGTCAGAGCTGCAGGGAGCGAGCAAAGCGTTGGTACAGAAAAGCTGGGGTCCTTCCCCAGAACAGCCTGAGAACGAATTAGGTTGGAATTAAAGCATGGTAAGTAGTCATCAAAGCAGGTTCTTGAAGCAAGGATGATTAAGTAGCTCAAGTAGTCCTAATAAGGACAGTTAAATGCCAGTCTGTGGTACTAGTGGTCTGTTAAGTGTTAAAGATGGAATGATACATTACATGGTCAAACAGTGCTTTTATTTTTTCTTTTTATACAGTTTTGGACACAGCCTGACAGGGGGTAACTCCACCACCTGATTCTAGATGGTTCCGCAACGTCTGAGATATTTTTAGTATCAGGATGCAATATGCTCCCCAAACTTGGATTTAAATGCACTGCAACGTTAACAAAATTTACACTAATCTGTAAATTTTAAATCTTGAAAATCTTGCTGGTTGCTTTATTTGGACACGATCTGAGATGCCAAATGAAAAGCCACACAGGACAGAAAGGCAGCGGCCCCATGCTGTATATACAGGCTAAACAGACGTGTTGAGCACAGAGATGAAAAGGTCTAATTCACATGAGATTACTTATCTTCAGACAGTCATAGAAAACAAAACCAAATTTCCTCTTCTGGCACTGTCTCGGCAATAAAAACATTTCCTTCACACACAAGGCTATTGCATTAGAAATCAATACACAAATATGAAAATACATACATTTATATTACCAGCGCAGGAACTTGGCCCGACCTGGAGCTGTGCACCGCTTATTAACAAGCGCCACAGATCCACACAGTCATGGCAAAAAGTTTTGAGAATGACACATATTATTTTTCACAAAGTCTGCTGCCTTGTTTTTAGGATGGCAATTTGCATATTCTCCAGAATGTCATGGAGTGATCAGATGAATTACAATTAATTTCAAAGTCCCTCTTTGCCATGATAATGAACTTTATCCCAAAAACAACAGTTTCACTGCATTTCAGCCCTGCCACAAAATGACCAGCTGACAGGTCAGTAATTCTCTCGTTAACACAGGTGAATGTGTTGACGAGGACAAGGCTGGAGATCACTCTGTCATGCTGATTGAGTTAGAATAATAGACTGGAAGCTTTAAAAGGAAGGTGGTGCTTAAAATCATTGTTATTCCTCTGTTAACCATGGTTACCTGCAAGGAAACATGTGCAGTCATCATTGCTTTGCACAAAAAAGGCTTGACAGGCAAGGATATTGCTGCTAGTAGGATTGTACCTAAATCAACCATTTATTGGATCATTAATAACTTCAAGGAGAGGTTCAATAGTTGTGAAGGCGGCTTCAGGGTACCCAAGAACGTCTAGCAAGTGCCAGGACCTTCTCCTAAAGTTCATTCAGCTGCGGTATTGGGGCACCAACAGTGCAGAGCTTGCTCAGGAATGGCAGCAGGCAGGTGTGAGTGCATCTGCACGCACAGTGAGGCAAAGACTTTTGGAGGATGGCCTGGTGTGAAGGCGGCCAGCAAAAAAGCCACTTCTCTCCAGGAAAAACATTAGGGACAGACTGATATTTTGCAAAAGGTACAGGGATTGGACTGCTGAGTACTGGGGTAAAGTCATTTTCTCTGACGAATCCCCTTTCAGATTGTTTGGGGCATCTGGAACAACTCTTGTCTGGAGAAGGAAAGGTGATCGCTACCTTCAGTCCTGTGTCATGCCAACAGTAAAGCATCCTGAGACCAAGTGGATCGGGGATCAAAACATAGAAATTTTGGGTCCATGGCCAGGAAACTTCCCAGACCTTAATCCCATTGAGAACGTGTGGTCAATCCTCAAGAGGCGGGTGGACAAACAAAAACCCACAAATTCTGACAAACTCTAAGCATTGATTAGGCAAGAATAGGCGGCCATCAGTCAATATGTGGCCCAAAAATTGATTGACAGCATGCCATGGCGAATTGCAGAGGTCTTCAAAAAGAAGGGACGACACTGCAAATATTGACTCTTTGCATAAACGTAATGTAATTGTCAATAAAAGCCTTTGACACTTATGAAATGCTTGTAATTTTACTTCAGTATACCATAGAAACATCTGACAAAAAGGTCTAGAAACACTGAAGCAAACTTTGTGAAAACCAATATTTGTGTCTGTTTGGCTGACGGTCTGATCACCAACCCACAGAACTAGATGGCGGAGGCCTTCACCTATAGCAGCCGCTTTTCCCTTAGGAGCGTGATGTGCTGACCGGTACTCAGATGCCCCCAGGACTTAACTCCAGGTGTAGTATGGGTTGGTAATACAGGCCCTTAGCGGCAGGCCAGGAGGCTGGATAGAAAGCAGTGGGTAGTCAGGCGGTAGCTGAGGTCAAGGGTCCCATGCAAGCAGGGTACTCAATAAACACGCCAAAGATCGATGTCACAGGCAAAGTCCAAGGTACAGGCCAAAAAAGGTCAGGGTCACGAGCAAACAGGCCGAAGTCCAAGGTCCAGGCAGAGGTCATACACAGAGAATCTAACAGAGTATCCACAGGACAAGGTACAATCAAACAGGAGCAGGTCAGCAAGACTGTGTCAGAAGCCTTCCCTGCCTTAATTACACAGACCAACCAATTAGGGCTAAGCATAATGGCAGTAATAGCCCTATTAATCAGCCCACAGGCTGGGATACAATTAGCGCATGCGCCCGGCGGTATTATCTGCCGGGGCGCGCTCTAACATACACACGGCAAGGCAACGGCCGGACCATCTGCAGGAAGTGACGTCCCGGGGGTAAATGTATGAAGCTCTGGGTTCTTCAACACCAGCGAGTTCGAAGTCTTCGGCGTTTAAATTTAAAGCAGCGCTGCCTTGTAAAGGGAAACTTCCCTTTACAAGGCAGCGCCGCTTTAAATTTAAACGCCGAAGCCGCCGAACTCGCGGGTGTTGAAGAACCCAGAGCTTCATACATTTACCCCCAGGTCGTCAAAGCGACGGCCGGGATGCCAGGCGAGGCCAGAGCTGAGTCGCGGCGGTGCCCGTGGCTGCCGCGACTCCTAACTGTGTCATACTCAAAACTTTTGGCCATGACTGTACATTAAATATTTACATTTATATGAATAAATATACCCTTTAATACATCTTTACAATTGTGGCCGTGGGAGCATCGAATGGGTTAAACCTCAGCACTAAAGGATTAAAGAGGCTTTTCATAATTTGAAGGCCGGTTTAATTCATCCTCCCCATGTTAGCATATACTGACCCAAACTAATCTTATATAGATGCATCATTCGAAGGACAGGTGTAAATTCTATACCAGATACAAGAAGAGAAACCAAGACCAATTGTTCCCAAATGAGAGAAACTACCTAGTACACAAGCTGGAATTTTTAGTTTTGAAATGTGCATTTATGGACAAATTCCATGATTACTTATATGGAGTACCCCTTGAAGTACATACGGACAATAATCCTCTGACCTATATACAGACCACTGTGAAATTTGATGCTACATAGGTGGTTAGCTGCTCTAGCTATATATGATTTCAATATAAAATACTGTACAAAAGGGTAAACCGAGATGCTGATGCCAAACATAATTATCCAATAAATCCATAGAATCTAAAGAAGAAGAAATGGTGGAACTATCAGCTCCAGAGGTAAAAGGGATGCATCACAAAAGTTGCATGGTGATATTCCCAGTTAAAGAGTCCATTACCTCTTTGGGAGTCAATGGGAAAGCCATACTAACACAATATTGCTGGCTAAATTGTCTGGAATTAGCTGATCTTCATAAGAAAAACAGGACACAATTAAAGATAGATCGACAGAATGATCCCTCCATAGCAGTCATAATGTGGGTGATAAAACAGCGCAAAACGGAGATGGACAACCTTGAGGACAGAGGAAACAGTATTGTTAGCAAGAAAGAAGGAGCACTTGGTTGTCAAGGGAAAGTTGTTGCATTGAGACACTACCCACCCAGATGGCAATATAGTACAACTAATGAAACATGGTCTAATTGTATTAAGGGCTTTGCATGACAAGCAAGGCCACCTCAGGGTGGAAAAGATTTTTATCATCATTGATCTATCATGCAGTTAAAGTATTATGGGAGAAGTTTGTTATTCGTTATGGACTCCTAGCACAAATACACTCTGATTATTTTGCTTTCAAAGTCTTTCTTGATCTAAGATGTGTGAGAAGTATGTGACATCTAGTAGTCCTGAACCACACCTTTCCACCCATAAGACTGACAATGAGAAGGGTTTAAACGGACCCTTCTCGGTATGATGGGCTGCCAACCGTAAGGCTAACTGGAATAGGTATGTTAGCCTTGTAGTGCATGCATACAACTATACAAAAAAACAATTGTACTGGGTTCTCACCCTACAGATTGCATTTTGGGTGAGAGGCGAGGATATCTATATGTCTGCTGAGTATGTCATCAAACCGCTCAGAATTGTTCTCATTTGGAGTATGTAACTCAATTACAGAAAGAATTAACGAATGCTTACTGCTTTGCCAAAAAGGCCTCTACACTATCTGGACAAAGGGATAAGGACAGATATGATCAAAAGATGAGAGCACAATTTAGAACCAGGAGATAGTCCTAATAAGACAACTAGGCTTCTCAGGTAAACATAAGCAGTGGCTAAGTGGTTAGCACTTCTGCCTTACAGCACTGGGGTCATGAGTTCAATTCCCGACCATGGCCTTATCTGTGAGGAGTTTTTATGTTCTTCCCGTGATTGCGTGTGTTTCCTCTGGGTGCTTTGGTTTCCTCCCACACTCCAAAAACATACTGGTAGGTTAATTGGCTGCTAACAAATTGATCCTAGTGTGTGTGTTAGGGAATTTAGACTGTAAGCCCCAATGGGGCAGGGACTGATGTGAGCGGAATTAGTTGCACTATATAAATAAATGGTGATGATGATAAGCTGACACATAAGTGGACAATATTACATGGGGATCATCTCTACAAACTGCAAGATATACCTCTGTACAAGATAAAGGCCTGAGAAGACCTATCATTATCAACATTGTATTCCAATTGGAAGATCAATTTAATTGCATTGTAGAAATGAAGAGGGAAATGGGGAGAGATCAGCACAACAATGAAGTCAGCTGACTGGGATACAGCTAATTTCAAAAAAGGGTAGATATCACAACAGTGATGTTGCAACTGGATGCACCTGTAGGAATACCCAGAATGAGGGACCTTTCCACAGAGTAAATATACTATAGAACGATGTGACTGGACATTCAATAGTGTGAGACCTGTTACCAACAAAGCAGCAGAAGAGGACAATGATGAGGAGAAAGAAAGAGAGATGACTCAGAGTGAAAATGAAAATCCTGAAGGAGATAATAGGAGAGCAGCAGGTGGAGAGGATAGAAGTATTCCAACCCATACTAGACGAAGATCATGCTAACATATGATCAATTTGGGGGGGGGGGGGTATGGGACATCTGGATTAGTATATTCAAAATTCATAGATTCATGGCCATACATGCCACCCATGCCATATATTGATTATACTATGAATGGTTGTTTAGAGGTGAATAGGTGTGCTGTATTAACACTACCTTGCTTTTTAGTTGTGGAGCCAGCTTACAACTAGACTAGTCCACTGTAGGTTCCACAGAGGGAGAGTGTAATCCCTGTACAGCACCCGTGTGTGGACACCTGAGCATTACTAGAGGAGACATTGCTGGGAAGCAAACAGAGAATGCAATGAGTGGACATTAGCCCAGTCAGATGAGAGAATCAACTGAAAAGGAGTAGTAGTTTAGTTGAGAAGAGGGAACTGTCAAATATATACTTTGATAGGATATAGTTACATGAAGTGAAACGTGTAGCTCTGGTAACCTATGAATAAATTGATTGGGCAACAGTATAACTAAGAGCTACAGCCTGAACCAGTGTGACATCACGTAATGGATGAAAAGGAATACTCTGGAGCAGCCCTTCTGCTCCACGTGAGGTTTCTGTCCTCCCTGAGCTCGCCTTAGTACACCTGCGTTACGGTTTGACAGGTGTACCGCCCCAGTCAAACTCCCCACCTGCCACTGTCCTCGCCTAAGTAAAACAGTTTATTACCGTATTCAAATTAAGGCAGCTGCACAAAGCACTGTGAGTTAAGCAAGAGATGATACATTGATGTGTTTGTGTACCATTTACTGTGTTATCAAGAACTGTATTGCTGACTGAGCACTGTTATCAGTGATGACATAGAAAATATTTAGTGAAGTTTTCCTCTAGGCTATTATTTGTAATGTACTAAAATTGGATAAATGGGCATAGTGATAATAGTATGCCCTTGCAAGCACTGATATCTGCACCTTAAGTGATCTGATTGCTAATTGGTATTACCGCTGATACAGATGGAAGTCATTTGCAGACTACTGTGGGGACGAAGGGACCAAAACTGATACAATGACGAACTACCACAGCTTACTGTAAAAGCGATATCGGAGTGAATTATACAAGACAACTGTCGTCACCATTAATAGTTAATAACGATGTTGCCTAACTAAAATCGTATACATACCTTTTATACCAGAGATAATCTTTGCAGCCATTGGAGTTTATCAATTTCAGCAGATGTAACCAAATTAACTATATATAAGTGCACTAACTCTCTGGCCATGATTGAACTGTGGTTTTACTTATTATATCTGTAGATATAAATATGTTAAAGATTATTTATAGAATATGGATATTGCTGCAAATTTATTACTGTACCTTCAACTGTAAAGTAATTGTCATTATGTATATGGAGCCATTATCAGGTGAATCACAATATTAAGTTGAAAATAAATAATTATACTGTATGTAGTAAACATCAAAATTCCTTACCACAAGATATATTGTTTTAAAAGACTACAGGAAATGTGTGTCTGGCTAAGCATTTTATGGTTTCATAGAAAGCATTCTATAAATTATTAATGTTTTACCATAAAGGCCTAGTGAATACTAATACTTGTTCCAGTTCAAACTGTTATTTTCTGGTGACGGTAAATATGTCGACACTTATACTCTCCACACCAAAATGGTGACAGTGTAAATGCTGACATTAAAAATGTGGTGACGTTGTGATTGCCGACAGTTGTAATGTCAACATTCAAAGGCCGATACTGCAGCATTACAGGAACCGACAAATATAAATAAACCACATGTTGCCATGATTGGCAACATAAAAAACCCCTCATAGAGGACGAACACTTGGAGACTGCAGGAGCACCAGTCACATAATGAAAAAATGACACCGCCAGGGCTATTTGTAACCTGGGGCTTTCAGCTCTGACAAAGTGGGAAAGTCTTAGGTTAAATATAGACCTAGCGGCTGGCTTATTTTTTTTTTTTTATTTTTTTTTTAATTATGCGATGAGGGCTCCCGTCATTGGCATTTCCCTTTGAACGTTGACATTGTGACTGTCGACAGCCACAATGTCACAATTTTAAACATGTCAACAGAATGAATGTTAACATTTACACGGTTACTATTTTGGTGTGGACAGCAGGGCTGCCATCATAAATTGTAGGGCCCAGTACTAATGAAAAAGGCAGGGCGCCCCCTCTCCACCACCCCTGGATAGCTTATGTTTTTGGGGCAAATATAAAAATGCCCAACCTCCTGTCAACTAACGCTATAGCACCCCCTCACCTTCCACTACAGGGTATTAAGCGGAAGGAAAAAACAAAATCGCTCTTAATTTAAAATCAAACCTGCTTCACCCCCCCCCATAACACACACCAATGTTTATTTTACAGAGCTTTACCACAGGAACATATCAAGGTTAAAACCTTATTACATCTTTCCTTCTCTTTACTTGGGAGAACAACAATTCTCTTATATTTTAAAATTAATTTCAGTTTATACCTCTCCCTGTCACAATTTTACACCCCAAAAATGTCATCCTTTAAATTCACTTTAGAAACCGAATAAATAAATGGTGATGATAATGAGGAAGATTCATGTCAATAATTGGCTTTACCTGCTCATTGATCAGTGTGATGTTATAGAAGAATTGGTGATTACATATTTAAAGGGGTTTCCAACCTAGATGCAACTTCAATGCATAGGTTTGTACATGCCCCCCCCCCCCCCAACATTTACTCAATAAGTGGCATTATCTTTGTGGCTTCCTCTGCACTTTTGTGTTTTGTATACAGTAGTAGCCAAAGGGCAGTTCTGTGTCATATCCAAGGGCAATAAAAACCAAAGGGCTTGAAGTAAAAAACACAGATGGAAGATAGAAAAATAGGAAGTGAAAAATATAAAAGAATGTATTTAGTGGAACCTGCAGGAAAATGTGCACAATTCAAGTTGCCAGAAAGTGAAATGAAAACAATAATTATATATAGAATGTTCGGTTAGGTACATGTGATTGAGAATGTACATTTGAGACATCAGTCAATAGAACAAAGCATACTGCTTACTCTCCCGGAATGTTCTGGATACTCACCGATTTTTAAGAGTCCTCCCGGACATCAGGCTGATTAGACCACCTCCTTTTCTGATGTGGGCAGGGCCTAAATGACGCAATTTGATGCAAGTTGCATCATGATTGCTCCCATCACCCACTGCGGGTTTCCACGCCTATCTGAACTCCCAGAGGTTCAGACAGTGGGCATGTATGGAAGAAAGTATGTTGTGTATTTATAAGCCCCCACTAAGCACAGCCTTATCTCAAGTTACTAAAATTGTTCCACGTATATTGAATGTTACCAGTATCTCTTCTATCTGATGACTAAAGCTGATTTAGTAATTTTCCAGTGCTAAAAGTGAACTTTTAATTCCTAAAATCTAAATAAAGCCCATTGAGGACAGTTACTGCTTTTACTGTATAATGATTGTAGGTATGCTACAAATTATACTTTACAGAAAATGCCATAATTCGTGTACATAATAAAAGCTAAATGTTACCTTCAACATAACCTGCAAATTGCCTGATAATTACATTTACAATTACAGCACTCATACATTAGCAACAAAAATCCAAAATCTGAAAACAAAGGCAAAGTTGACGCAGGGAGTTGGCTGTGTTTATGTCAGCACAAATATTAATGGCATATAGTTAAAGAGTGATGTAGAACATTTATAAAAAGTAAAATAAAATTACTTACCCAGTACTGAATGAAAAAGATGTTGTTTGCAGCAGCCCCTCTGTGTGACCTCACACTAACAGGGAGAGGGGGCGGATCACAAGATCAAATGGGCGGGTCTTTCTCCTGCAGTTCGTCTCAGATGCTGCTCTGTTCTCCCTCACGTCCCTGCTGCTGCTGTGAGCCTGGCAGTGACCGGCAGCTGTCAAACGCTGATCAGAGATGAAGGATCGCGTTTGACAGCTGCCTGTGACTGCCAGGCTCACAGCAGCAGCAGGGATGTCGGGGAGGACACATCAGCAGTGGATAGCACATCGGTGGTCAGCGAGCCCCCTAGACAGCCCGGGCCCCATACACCAGTACCCCCCTGATGGCGGCTCTGGTGGACAGCATTAGTGTTGACATTCAGTCGCCAATATGACTACATCTCATATAAAAGGATCTAGATATTAGTGTTGCCTTATAATTCGTTAGTACCTCTAGCAGTTACTGACATTATAAAGCATTGTGTACCTTTCTGGTTTATATTAACCACACTTAGATGTTATTAGAGCATAACATTCCTGAATAGAAAGTAGGACTTATACAATAAATTAACTGACTGTATAATATAACTCTCCTAGCTCTCTAATTCTATTCCCTATATGTTATTTTAAAAATAATTTTGGTTAACTAATTACTCTTAAATAATAATAACCAGACACTACAGAAATTCAACTATAACCTGTTGCGAGTGTGATTTGAGTGTGTATATACACACTGACATTGGGGTGGAAATTCCTCAGGTTCTGAGACACCAGTCAAATCCTCATCAATATTCAGATGAAGGCACTGATGCTATTTTAGAAGGAACACCTACAGAAATGTAAATGACAACAAAAATAAAAATATGATCAAAAGGAAATAATAGCCGACGGTTATGACAGATGATGCAGTCTAAAGGTAAATTGTGTAGTGTACATATGAATCAGCATGATGATTGGGACTTTTTACAAAAAATAATTTGTTACGGATATTGCATCGGGAGAAGTTTTGTATAGTGTGTATCCAGCCTTATTGGTGATGTTCACACTCATCTCAGGTTTTGTTCAGCTGAAGAGAGATATAGACCAAGCCTTTTTCGGTTTGTGTTACATGTAAACACCACATTCCTCTCGGCTACTTCTCTTTATTGTCTGTTAGTATCTCTATCCCACAAGGTTCGTATTTACAATACAAACTAATAAAATGAGAGGTCAATAAATTAGGAAAAGCAAAACCAAAAACCTACCGGTATTGCTTGTCAAAAAGATCTTTGGCAAAAGGTGTAACCACATTATACATGGTAACCCAGTGTTTTGTACAATTGCAATCTAAATTAATATTTTTCTATTCATCCACAGAACTATGTTTAAGTAAAAGCTGTCACATTTCCATAAATGTCCATTTTACATAGTGCCTTGTGGACTAAGAGAGCACACTTTGTTAACATTGGAAGAGGGAGTCGAGTTAGCATGAGGGAAATGTATTGCAAGCAAAAGCTTCTTGGTGTATTCCTGCATCAGAGTACAGAAATACAAATAGCCCTTGGTTAAACAAACATAATATAGTGGAATTTTAGTAACCCAGATAGGAAGTTAACTCTATGAGGCAGATTCAATTTGGGGTGAGGTGTGTCTGGATCAGTCCAAACACATATTATATCAGTTTATACTGAAATTTCCCTAGTGGTGCTGTTAGGCTGCCTGGTCAGATAACGAACCTGCAGAACTGATAGACGGAGGTCTTCACCTATAGCAGCCGCCTTTCCCGTAGAACTATACACGCTCACAGGTACTCGGATGCCCCCAGGACTTCACTCCAATGTAGTGTAGGTTCGTTATACAGTACTGCGGCAGCAGAGCCGATAATGGATGGTCAGACGTAAGCCGAGGACAGGGGTCACTAGCAGGGTAGAATGGTTAGATAACACGCCAAAGGTCAGGGTCACAGGCAAGGTCCAAAAAACAGGCAGGAGGTCACAACATGTAATCAGCAATTCAGGAATCCAGAGCAGGTCAGCAAGAGTGTAGTACTGGAACGCTATAACCAGCAGAGAGGCTAAGCTCTCCCTACCTTAAATACAAAATTCAGCCAGTCAGAGCCTAGCTCTGAAAACACCCTCAGTACTTATTTATTAATTAAGCAGGGACTAATTAACCCGCAGGCTAGCTGAACCTTACTGCGCACGAGCCCAGCTGCCCTGTACTGCCGGGACGCGGAGCTGGACTGCTTTAGCGTCCAACTGTTGCCTTAGCAACAGTTGGGCCGGACCCGGAAGCGACATCCCGGTCATCAAGGAGACGGCCAGGACGCCGGGCAGAGCAGAGAACGGGCCGCGGCGGTTATAAACGCTGCGGCACTTAACAGGTGCGCAGAAAAATAATTGGATATTTCTTACCATAACAGCTGGAAATATGCGTATCTAAACGCCAAAGCATTGTGCAACAGCACGTCCTGCTGAATTTAATCTGCCCAGGATTCCCACCACTCGTCAACTCTCTTCTGACACTAAACAAAAACTTTTTGTTTTGTATACATATATGGGCATTTATATTGCCATGCAGCTGGTACCATATATAATGTGGGATATACCGAACGCGGGCATATTGCCGAGCAGCTGGTACTATATATAATGAGGGATATACCGAGCGCTGGCTTGTTTTTTCTGTTTTTTTTCCTCTTCTGACACTACTATTCAGTGGGCTGTAATGGATTCTCTTAGTGTTTATCAATTGCTTTCGGACAGACTCCATTTGGAAATAAACTCCCATAGTTTTAGATACATTTTTACTCCCATACTCTTTTAAAATCTGTTTATTTTCAACAACATCATATAAGACAAAGATACAGAAAAAGATGGGACATAAGTGACACGAACAGCGCGTATCACACTCAGCATTAAAAATCAGACCTTAGACCTTATCAAGTTTAAGAAATCCAGGGCAGTCCAAGTCATTGACTTATAAAAGGTATATGTGCCCTGGTTTTTAACTCGTGTGAAGGCTAAAACCACTGTGCACATTCTATGTGAAGAACCCAAAAAAACAAACAACAAACCCTATACGTTGTTGGGTTTTCCGTTGCCTGTAGCAGGGATCCCACACCTTATGGAAATTAGTAACTTTGTCCTGTTGAAGGCTCGTATTGTATTCCATTGATAGTATGTCTCACTGGTTCGATATAATCGCATGGAGGGTTAGGGGGCGGGAGGACTTCCAGTTTTTGGCTTGCATTCGCACAGCGACAGAGACATGTTGTACCAGCTTGTCGCTATATTTGATAAGAGATTTCACTTGAGAGCAGTGCAATATGATCAATGGGTCAGGGGTTACTTCACTATACAAAATCTAAGTAAGAAGAGCGGATATTTGAAGGCATAGGTTGGAAACATGAGGACGTTGCAATCAAATGTGGAAGAAAGACCCCACACCCCCAAAATTCCTCCAGCAAACGTCCGACGTACCTGGGTAAAGTCTGTGTAGTTTAGTGGGTACCATATACCACCTGGTGTATACTTTCCATGCATTTTTCCTAATCAATGTTTATGGATACCTTGGATATCCAAATTCTGAGCCAAGACTTGCTCTCCCCATCCAAAACTCTCACGACTCCTCAAATGGCTCCAGGAACTCGTCCTCATGTAGCAGAGTGAAGTGGTAAATGATTGAGACCAAACCTGGAAGTCCCACTCGGTACATACTGTACATAACCTCTCAAATGCAGAGGGTTTTGTAGTGTGGCTGTCTTATGATGTGCCTGGATGAACCCCCATAACTGTACATAGGAGAAATGTAAGGAAGGAAGGAAGGGGGGGCATTTTCTCACCCAAATTCGGGAACAGGCGTGGTGTGAATTCTCCAGAAAAGTGATGAAACTAGGTAATTCCCACACATTACCAAGTTGATTATTATGGAGGTAGAGTTCCCTGCTGGAAACACAGGGTGATACTAGAGTGATGTGAGGTGGGAGGGGAATGTTGAGAATTCCTCCGATTTGAGGATTCTATTCCAGGGGATGATGTGGCTTAGGTTGAACGCCTGATAGTAACTGCCAGATAAATCTACCGCAGATCGTTTGTAAAGTAGCCAAAAACGTCCCCGGGACCGGGATGGGGAGCGTCTGCAACAGGTATACGACTTAATCTCGCTGATCCTGTCGAACCAAAATATATAGAGGGGGTCCCATTTAACAGAGTCAAGGAGTGGAGGGTAGTTTGCTTGAAAGAGATGTTTATACTCTTTGGTGATGTGGACCACCAAATATCTCAGAGACTTGGGGGGGCATCACTGGAAGGGAAATTTGGACTCAAGGACGGCCTGAATGGTACCTGGAACTTGGAGAGCTAGAGCTTCCGATTTTTAATTGTTTTATAATTTGATACCGTACCATATTCTGACAACTCTTTGAGCAAGTTAGCGAGAGAGATTAAGGGGCACATTTATCGGGCAAAACGAGAAATACTTATCAATCCTTATCGCATGGATGAGGATTGATGTATTTCTCAAATTTATGAAAAATGGAACACAGAAACAGCAGTTCCGAAAAACTGCTGTTTCTGTGATAAAAAAAAAAACATACTCACCACTGCCTCTACGGTCGCGCTGTCTCCGGATCTCCTCCTCTTCAGTGTACTTTCTCTTCTTCATGCAACTGCGCATGTGCCGTCCGGAGAGCTTGAGGCTGTGACAGGGAGGGATCACAAGATCACTCCCTGCGCATGCGCTGTCCAGCTCTGCTCTCCGGAGCAGAGCTGGACGTAACCAAGAACAGAAGTTTTACCAGCATTTCGGATGATGTACGCCAGCTTAAGCTGGCGTACATTAGCACAACAAGTTACCGAAAAAAACATTTTTTTGGGACTTGTTAGATTGCGGCCAGGAGCAGTCACCATTCTGTTGAATGGCGACTGCCCGCAAAAACGATCAGGAGTGCAAAGCAGCAGATATCAATGATATCTGCTGCGATGCACCTTTAATACATTTGCAGAGAGCACATCGTGGCCTAATTTACACGGTAAGTGCACGATAGTGCACTACTGTGCTTTCTTAAATATACCCCTAAGAGATTGGAAAGTGTTAAAAAAACACAGTCTGCAAATGATGAGAATTTGAAGTAACGTGGCCCAAAGTGGACCCTGCTAATTGGGGAGTCTGCGGATTGCGGCAGCCAAGGGTTCTATACACAAGGTATATAATAGGGGCGATAAAGGGCACCCATGTCACATTCCATTGCTCAGATTGAAGATGGAAGTTGTCATTCCATTAGTCGATAAGGGAGAAAGATGATATAAAGCTTGGATTACAGAGAAGAATCTTCCAATTTGTCTTTCAGAAAGTTGCTCTCTCCAAGTAGATAGTCAAGATCATGTGCTGCCTTGCTTTGAAATTTAAACATGGATTCTACGTTGCTTTCGAGAACTGTAGTTCGTTTAAAAAGGGTGACCATTTCTGTTTTCAGGTCCCCTATAGGTTTATGGCAATCCGGTGAGAGAGTTTGTGTGATCCACAATCAAATTGCAAAGCTCAGCATCAACAAAAATCTATTTTAGTGTAGGGGGCTGTGGTGCACGTGGTGAGTCTCTCTGTGCTCCTGCAGGGGTAACAGAGATGAGACTGCTTTGTCATGGCATGAAAAGTGCTAGGTAATCTACCAAGTCGTGCCTCTGCGCCCCCTGCCGGCTGTTCTATGCCTCAGGGTTTTGCTGATTGACAACTATGTAGCAGATAGGCAAGGATCATCTCCAGTGAAGTATCAGGAGAGAAGGCAGAGCCTGTTTAAGAAGTACTGGTGGCACAACAAGTGAGCGCAGTTCAAGTATGATGCAGGTGAAAATGTGTGCTTGTTTGGTATATAGCCAAGGAGGAACCTAAGGAGCCTGGGATGCAAACCCCAAGTCCACTGTAGATGGACCTAAGGCATGTTTGTGTCACTTTAGAATGGAGAAATAAATTCCATACAGTTTTAGATTACATCATTAGGTGGCAGTAGTGTACAGGCAGCAGGGAGTTCATCGCCAACAGGATAGAGGGCTGATGGTGCAATATATTGAAATTAGTAAGCCCCTAGATGGCGACCTCTGGACAACTCAGATGAGCCCTGGTAAATGAGATTTAGTGAGCGGCCAGGAGCTGGCAGCAATATTACAAGAGACATAATGTCCTCCCTGGTAACGCAGCTTACAGTCTAGTGTGTCAGATTATAGCAGAAGTAATCATAAAGTAGAAACTTGCAGAAAGCATGTATCCATATAAGGTAGGAATGATCTGTGCATCTCGGGAGTCTGATGGAGACAAGTCCACCCCCAGAGGGGAAGCAGCGAACACTGTAAATGTCTGTAGTGGCGAAGCAGACAGGTTTTTGGTGCTAGAAGGTGATGGTGGAGAAGGGATTTAGCACAGGTAAAGTCTTGCAACAACCAAGTGTTTTTATACAATAACAAGCTGCATAGGGGTGGAGTGGTATCGCTGTGGTGAGGGGCTAGTACCCTGGTATATTGTTCTAAAGCAAACAGAATTGTGAGCTGCTAGAGACCGAAGGGAAGAAACGGTATGTGCCTCAGCTACGGGTAATATCCCTTGTTTACCGTGAAGGTGTCAGAGATCCAAACAGGCAGTTTATTGCAGTGGAGAGCGACCTGTTCCCCTGGCTTCCGATTACCCCTCGGTGGTATGCCCAACATTTGTGGTCCCAGAGTATCTGATCATTGGTATAGGCGAGAAAGATGCAAGCATGGTGTGCTGCCCGAAATGAGGCTTTCTGGTGTGACAATGGAACAGCTCTCTCAGATGCACTCAGACAGGGAGCCATTATTCGAGGATCCTGAGGTGGGGTCAGTCATCCACTCCCTAACAGCTTCAGTGGTGCTGCAGCCCCGAGTCAAGTACACAGAAAGAGTGCAGGAGGGCAGACCCCGAAGGCCTGATTTCATGGTTACCTGGTAAGCAGGACCACTGGGTAGGATGGATGGGGGGGGGAAGGTCCATGGGCTTCTCCAGGTAGTGCCCTGTCGAGAGGGCTGTAGGAGGGAACTTCCAGGGTGACTGTCACAGATAGTTAACAGAAATCAGCCCTTGATAACAGGAGCTGAAGAGATCTGCATCCACTCAATATGGCCACCTAGACACACCCACTGAAGGAAAGTTTTTAATGGCATGGTACACCAAATGCATGAAAACAACTTTATGCAGAAAATCCTTAATGCTAAAGCATTCCAGACAATACCAGCATATAGTATTATATATGGTTTATTTTAGGTGTATGCAGTCTTAGGCTTGAACTTTAAACAGTAATAAAATCATGTGTGACATCAAATAAATCATTTGAGTAGTAGTATATATTACGAAAAATGGCTACACACATGGTGAAATGGCAGCTCAGCCCAAGAGCTCAGCAGCTAGATTACTGTTCAATTTGGTCACTCAGACTGGGCAAGGGACACCTGTTCAACTCTAGCGCTGAGGAACTGGATCCCTTTCAGCTTTATTGGGTTCCCTTTAAGCAATTGTAAGATGAGTGCCTACAACCATGCTAATGATCTTAAACACATTTACCAACATGCCAATAATGGCTACCTACATTTTGATGTGTGGTTGTTTTGCTGTAATAAAGAGCCAATAGGCTAGTAACACAGACTGTGCTGCAAGTATAACTTTGTGAGAATACTTTTATGCTGCAATAGTTTTCCAACTTAAATATAAAAATTTTTACATTTTAGGTATCCTTAAATATATTACAGCTCTGTCATGGACTTATTTATATAGTCACCAAATTACACAACAAATTACTTTGTCTCATCTCCCGGGTTTGTTCTCATTCTCCTGTTTTCACCCTAGTCCATATTGTACTGTATTTATTGTTCTCGGCTTCCTTTGTAGGCCTTATTTTTATTCTACTTATATTTCTTTATTTATTATATTTTTATATTTATTTTCTCCATTCTTTATTTTATTGCATTTACTGTATTTATTTATCTCTATTTGCATTTATTTACTTATTTACTGTATTTAATTATTTCTATTTGCTTCTCTTATTTACTGTATTTAATTATTTAATTATTTTTATTTGCATTTCTTAATCTATTCCAACAGCATTTTATTTCTCCCTTTGTATTCCTCTGCTCTCCGTCTATTGGCCTTTCTTGTCTCTTTGTTCCCCCTTCACGCCTCTCTGTCTCATTTAACACGGCTTGCCTTGCCTCTTTGCCACACATCTCCCCACCGTCATTGTCATTGTTGGCTATTACTTTATTTAACTCACTTATCTCAATTCCTCTTGTCTACCTTCTGACTCTCCCTGTCCTCCTCTCCTGCCACTCTGCTTCGGACGATTCTTCTCTACCCTCTACTTCTTCCACTCCTCCCACGCCCCTCCCTCACCTCACTATGCCTCCCTGTTCACTTGCCATACCCGTACTCTCACCTCGCCCAACTTCACGCTCCTGTCCCCGCACTCCCCAGCGCACCGCTAACCTTGCCAACCTTATCCCCATCTCCCCTCCCTTTCTCCTGTGCCCTCTGGAATGCTAGATCCGTCCGCAACAAACTCCCCTCTATTCATGACCTCTTATCTAACTCTCTTAACCTTCTTGCCATTACCGAAACCTGGCTCACTGATTCAGACACTGCCTCCCCTGCCGCTCTCTCCTATGGCGGCCTCTCCTTCACCCACTCCGCCAGACCTGGAGACCGCCCAGGCGGTGGAGTGGGCATTCTCCTATCCTCCACCTGTACTTTCAGACTCATTCCTCCTGAACCCTCCCTCTCCTTCTCCTCTTTTGAAGTCCACTCTATCCGTCTCTTCTACCCCATCCATCTCTGCGTCTCTGTCATATACCGTCCCCCTGGGCCCTCCTCCCTTTTCCTTGACAACTTTGCTGCCTGGCTCCCACACCACCTCTCCTCTGACATCCCCTCCATTATCCTCGGCGACTTCAATATCCCTATTGACAACCCCACCGACCCTGCTTCCGTCAAACTCCTCGCCCTTTCTTCCTCCCTTGGCCTCTCCCAATGGACCTCCTCTTCTACCCACTGCCTTGACCTGGTCTTCTCCCACCATTGCAGTCTGTCCGACTTCTCTATCTCCCCCTTTCCACTCTCGGACCACCATCTCCTCTCATTCTCTCTCTCTCCTCTACTCCTGAACCCCTCCCCCCACCCAAATCTACCCGGTCCAGGCGCGATCTCGACACCCTTGATCATGCTATTCTATCCTCTTCTCTCGAAACTCTCCTCTCTCCCCTTTCCACCCTGTCCTGCCCTAATCAGGCAGCCTCCCTCTATAACCAAACCCTCTCCTCCGCCCTTGATGCGGTCGCCCCTGCCCAGCCCATCCGCTGCTCCAATCCCCAACCCTGGCACTCCAAACTTACCCGCTTCCTCCAAAAATGCTCTCGTACTGCCGAACGCCACTGGAGAAAATCTCGCTCCCTGGCTGATTTCCTCCACTTCAAGTTTATCCTCTCCTCCTACAGCTCTGCCCTCTCGCTCGCTAAGCAATCCTTCTTTAAATCCCTCATCTCCTCCCAGTCCTCCAACCCCCGCTGCCTCTTCGCTACCTTTAACACTCTTCTGTCTCCCCCCCCTCCCTCCCTCCTTATCTGCCACTGACTTCACCACCTTTTTCTCCTCTAAAATCGCGGCCATCAGACTTGAAATCTCCTCCACCCACTCTTCCGCCACCCCCCCTCTCGCCCTCCCTCCCCCCAGCCACCAACTCCTTCTCTCCTTCCGCCCCACCTCGGGTGAGGAAGGCCACTCTCTCATTTCTTCTTCCCCCCCCTTCGACCTGCCCCCAGGACCCCATCCCTTCTCACCTTCTTCGCTCCCTTTCCGCCTCCACCTGCTCTCACCTCTTTAATCTGTCCTTCTCCACCGGCATCTTCCCCTCCGCCTTTAAACATGCTCTCGTCTCACCCATTCTCAAGAAACCCAAGCTTGACCCCACCTCACTCTCTAATTACCGCCCCATTTCCCTTCTCCCATTTGCCTCCAAAATACTCGAGAGACTTGTCTGCAACCGTCTCTCCACCTACCTCTCTGAACACTCCCTCCTTGACCCTCTCCAATCAGGCTTCCACCCCCTCCATTCCACTGAAACTGCCCTGGCTCAAGTTACGAACAATCTCCTCTCGGCTAAAGCCCTGGGCCACTACTCCCTCCTGATTCTCCTTGACCTCTCAACGGCCTTTGACACCGTTGACCACCCCCTCCTGCTTCACACCCTTCAGTCCATTGGCCCCTCCGGTACCGTCCTCTCCTGGTTCACCTCTTACCTTGCCGACCGTTCCTTCTCTGTTTTCACCTCTGATTCTCTCTCCCCATCTTCCTCCCTTCCAGTCGGGGTCCCTCAGGGCTCTGTCCTTTGACCCTTACTATTCTCACTATACACCTCTTCTCTGGGTGCACTCATCAGCTCCTTCAGCCTCAAGTACCACCTTTATGCTGATGACACTCAACTCTACCTTTCCTCTCCTGATCTCTCTCCCTCCCTTCTCCCCAGGGTATCCGCATGCATCTCTGCCATCTCCTCCTGGATGTCCTCTAGATTACTTAAACTCAATCTTGCTAAAACTGAACTCATTGTCTTTCCTCCCTCTCGTACCTCCTTCCCCTCTGACCTCTCTATCAATGTTGACAACTCATCTATCTCCCCTGTTCCCCAACTCCGCTGCCTAGGTGTCATCCTCGACTCCTCTCTCTCCTTTGCCCCTCACATTCACTCTCTCGCCAAATCCTGCCGTTTCCAGCTTCGCAACATTGCCCGCATTCGGCCCTTCCTCTCCCAGGATGCCACCAAATCTCTCGTCCACTCTCTGATCATCTCCCGCTTGGACTACTGCAACCTTCTCCTTATCGGCCTCCCCCTCTCTAATCTCGCTCCCCTTAGATCTGTACTTAACGCCGCTGCTAGGCTTATTTTCCTCTCTCGCCGTTCCACCTCTGTCTCCCCACTCTACCAAGCCCTTCACTGGCTCCCCTTCCCCTACAGAATCCTTTTCAAGCTCCTCACTCTGACTTACAAGGCCCTCGCCAACTCCACTGCTCCCTACATCTCTAACCTTATCTCTATTCACACTCCCTCCCGCCCACTGCGATCATCCAATGATCGTCGCCTCTCTTCCCCTCCGATTACCTCCTCTCTCACGCATGTATCCAAGACTTCTCCCGCGCCGCTCCCCTCCATTGGAACAAGCTCCCCCGCTCCATCAGAACTTCCCCTAATCTGTCCTCTTTCAAACGAACATTAAAAACCCACCTTTTCTTTAAAGCCTTCCAGTCTCATGCCTAAACTCCCACCGGTTGGCTACCTCTCTTTCTCATCCCTTCTTCCCTTCTCCCCCTTCCTCGACTCAGTCTCCGTTTCTACCGTCTCATCCATGTGTCTGTCTGTCTTCCCCTCCCTTTAGATTGTTCGTTCCTTTAAGCAGGGCTCTCCTACCTCCTGTTTCCATCACTTTTAACTGCGCTCTCCAGCTACTCTGCTCACCTCCTCTCGGTCCCTCTGCCCTCTGTCTCCTCTCGCTTCTCTCCGCTCCCCTCAGTGACTCTCAACCTGTCATCTGTGCCCACCCTCTTGGGCCATAGTTACCTGCATATACTCACTTTTCCCCTCCCTCCCTTTCATGCTGTGCCTGAGCCCCCAGAATTATAGTGCTTACTATTACCTGTACTGTGCTATTGTTTGTCCCTGTACGGCGCTACGGATACTTTGTGGCGCCCTATAAATAAAAATTATTATTAATAATATTATTATTATTATTATTATTATTATTAACAACAACACTATATAGAGAATATTTGTCATTCACAAAATTCCCTGCCCCATTGGAGCTTACAGTCTAAATTCACTAACATACAAGCGTCTGTTTTTAGTCAGCAACCAATTAACCTACCAGTATGTCTTTGTGTGGGTTATCCAACACATTGCAAAGTCAGGGAGACTCCACACGCCTAGTCAGGAAGCAAACTCATGACCCCAGTGCTGTGAGGCAGCAATGCCAACACCTGTCATATTATCTGTCACAGCTCTGAGGTTTTTTGCAGATCCCTTGCCTCTACTATAGAGGATGGTGGAGGCAGAACACAATGATATTCTCAGGATAAGTTCACGGCTTACAAGCATCAATAATAACAAAGGAGAAAGTAGTAGTGCTGCAACGTAGTGTATTGAATGTTGGTACAACAGGAATGGAAGGAAATTATATATATATATATATATATTGGCAGAGATGAATACACGGCAATTCGTAGTAATGCAGACACAAATCACATGCTACTTCATAATCGGTAACCCTTGGCAACAGCATGAGATGATATACAGTTCAACGCAGTGATGATAAACAAGAACACTAGGATCCAATAGAGAACCACACGGCAGATGAATGTGAATCACTGGTACAGCTTACAGTCCGAACAGAGTAGTATATAGAACTTAGCTGATCCGAGAGTAGAGATGACTTAACATAGCAGGTGGTACTGGAATCACTGTGATTCTTATTAAGTAGAGCAGTAAGCGTTAAACATCACCCAAGGACTTGGATGGACACTGACACATGCAGTAGAATGTTGCCTAGAAGTAGCAGAGACACGAGTAGTATCTGAACCATGCGTGGAACTACAGGTAGCAGGATTCGTTGTAACTGCAATGGTAAGTTCGCTGTAGTATGGAGCAACTGAACAGAGACACGCAACTTGAGCCAAAGTATTAGCCACCGGCACAACAAGTAGTTCACAAAACAGTCTAGTAAACAGGTAACAGCAGAGTAAGGATAACCCGTGTCAGACGTGGAACTACAGGTGACAGGTAACTTGATAGTAGCTATAACAACGAGATGCAGCGATCTTAGGCAGCCAGCAGTAAAGTTGAACCAATAGATAAGGCACAGGTTTAGCAACAACTCACAATACTCGTTCAGCGTGCAGATGAATAGCGGAGAGGAGTTCCAGCTTGCAGATCAACAGCGGTGAGGAGTACAGTCCAGAGAGCAGATAACGGACACACGGAAGAAAAGGTATACAGCCAGATCCAAATGCAGCCAGAGTAACACGAAGAACAGGCAATGAGCCCATAACCATGGGAGGTTAATATAGTGCTCCAGGACCAATGAGGTTCGGGGGAGGTCCAGATCACAGTAACCAGGAACACCTGTGACAGTAATGTCTCTGAGGCAGAAGCAAGCAGAATCATGATTCTTAAAGGGAAAGTCACAGCGTCAGCACCTAACTATGGGACCGGCGTGTGATATTTTCGAATATTACTGTGTTTCCCCGATAATAAGACACTGTGTTATTTTTTTTGAAGGGGAAAAAAAAAATGTATAGGGCTTATTTTCGGGGTAGGTCTTATTCTAATTAACATTGACAGCAATTTCAATAAACAGGTAATTATGAACAAAAAATCCTACCTTTATTCAAAAATGGTCATGTCATCTTCTTCAACATCATAAGTGTCCATAACCTGAATTCCGGCCTGGATTTCTTGCGCCTCCATTTTCTGCAGAAGAAGTGGACCCAATCTGTCATGTCCAGCAACATAGCTCTCCTTAAATGAGCATGTCTTGTCCAGGTAGCCTGCTCACAGTGTATTGGCGACACAGCTGTCAGTAATTTTATCCCATGACTTCTTCACCCAAGTCACGACCTCTTGCAGACGGGGCTTCACAAAGTTTCCACGCCGATTTCTTTCCATTCTATTTTCAATGTAGTCATTGACTTCCATGCGCAAATGGTCCTTGAATGGCTTGTTTATTGCAATATCAAGAGTCTGGAGATAAGCAGTCATTCCTGCGGGAATCATTACTTGATCTATTCTTCTCTCTGCAAGGAAGATCTTCATGTCTTTAGCGCGGTGAGTGCTGGCTGAATCCCAGACTATCAGACCTCTTTGGTCACCTCGCAAAACAAGTGGCAGCATTAAATCCAGCCACTTCCTTATAACTGCTTGTGTGCACCAGGCTTTTTTGGTTTCAAGAACGTAAATGCCTGAAACACGTTCAATCTGATCTTTCTTGCCCTTACTGATGATTAGAGGTTTGGCTTTCTTTCCATCCAGACGAATTGCCAAAACACAGGTAACTCGTGCACTTTCGTAGCCAGTGGTGGTAATGTAGATTGACGTGGCACCCCTGTGATTAACTGTCGTTTGAGATCCTTGACCCATAAACACTGCAGTTTCATCCATAGCAATCATATTGCAGGTTTGGTATTTAGAAAAGTCGATCCCATCAACAAAGGACTTGAATGCAAGTGCACGTTTAATAACTTCAACATCTTCCAGCTTAAACAGTGTTGTTGATCTTCTTAGAGACCGTTCATATTGCTGAAGGAAACCGTCCAACCAGTGTTGTGATGCTTTGAATCCTTCTGGGACCATTTCAAACTGTGGTGCCATTGCAAGGGCAAATGCTTGATTATCAGCCCTGCGTACAACCAACGCCTTCGCTCTCCTGTCAGCAATACATTCACCAATGATGCCTTCCAGTTTAGGATATAAGGGTTGCCGACCTGATCCAGACCTGCGCTTCTTAGATTTTCCCTCATCCACCTGTTGACTGAGCTTATTGAACTCCGCTCGCCATTTTCGGACCATTCGGAGATCCAACATCTTTTCTTTACAGAAAGATGAAAGATTCTTGCCTTGTGAGTCCTCCACAATTGCTTTCTTATACTCAACGGTATAGCTCTTCCTTTTTGCACTCATGTCTGGGGGTCAAAACAGACAGGATAAGAAATAAAATGATGACTTATGCCCCCTCAGTCCTGCTTTTTCACACATCATGCCCCCTCAGGCCTGCTTTTTCACACACCATGCCCCCTGAGGCCTGCTTTTTCACACATCATGCCCCCTCAGTCCTTTTTTTTTTTTTTTTATAAACTTTATTAGGAACATCTTTTTTTTCAATGAAAAGCATTACAAAATCTCGAGAGCTAAATCAATAACAAATAACACGTGCTTACATACAGCTGAACACAAAAACACTCATGGTTCTATCATATTCGGAAGATAATTGTGTAATTATCCAGAACAGCAAAGATGTTTTAACATTTCAGAACTATAGGGTATGGAGGGGATGGGAGTAATGAATAGAAGGGGAGGAATGTAGGGACCAGAGGAAGGGTTGGGGGGATTGAGGATTCCCATATCAAGTAAAGAAGTAGACTTGTTTAGAAGCACCATTCCATATTAAGATTCCGCTAGAACTGGAGAGGAGCTTGATTATGATATAAGGCCCATGAAGACCAGACTTTATAGAAGGAGACGGAGGAGCCCCTCAGTATGCTAGTAATGTGTTCCATCTGGTAAGTATGCCAGATCCGACTGCAGACCATCTGGAGAGTTGGCGGTGTGGAGTTTTTCCAAGAGGCCGCTATCTGACACGTGGCAGCACTGACAATGTGCCTAAGTAGCTTGTGAGCAGATTTGGTGAGGTCTGGGAGGGGCAGCGGTAGCAGAATATGCTTAGGGTCAGATGGGATATGAGTATCTAAAATTGTTGAAGCTAGCGCAAGGACTGCTGTCCAGAATGGTCGTATCACGGGACAGTCCCACCACATGTGCATAAATGTTCCCGTTTGTCCACAGTTTCTCCAGCAGTCAGCACTGGTCTGCGGGTATATTTTTTGTAGCCTCGAGGGGACATAGTACCACCTATGTAATAGCTTGTTAGCATTTTCTTTGATACGAACATTTATAGAGCGACGAGCTGTACTTTTATAAATATCCGACCTGTCTTCCTCATCTAACTTGGTTGCCAGGTCCGCCTCCCACTGCGTCTGAAAGCGATCCTTAACAGTCGGAGTAGCGGGGAGCAAGGCGTTATATAGAATGGATATAAGGCCTTTGGAGGACGGGCCCGAGAGGCACAAGTTCTCAAATGTGGTGGGTGGTCTGGAAGGGAGTTGGGCTTTAACCGTTTGGTGGTAATGCCTAATCTGAAGATATTGGTGGAACTGTCCCAGCAAAAAACCACACCGCTCTACCAGCTCCGAAAATTGCGTAAATATTGTTGTCTTGGTTATATGATTGAGTAACAAGAGCTTGCCCGTACCTGCCCATTTTGTATACATGGAACGAGACAACCCGGGCGTAAATCCAGGGTTAGACCACAAGGGTATTTGGTATCCCTCTCTCCTGCTCCTTCAAATCTAACGATTACATCTAGACCAGATTGAAAGTGATAGGGCCAGAACTGGATGGGCTCGAACAGAGACTGGGCGCTGTGTGACTGGGAGCCAAAGGACGGAGCAAATCGGCGAGCCACCCAATATATCCGATTCTATGTCCACCCATATCCTAGTTCCAGGGGGGGGAATGCCATTGTACACACTGGGCCAGCCACGCAGCGTAGTAGTAGTTACGTATGTTAGGAATGCCAAGACCACCTGCCGTGGGAGAGCGCTGTAAAATGCGAGCGGAAATCCTAGGTCTCTTATTTGACAATATAAAACTTCATTATAAGAGTTTGTAACATTTTCAAGATTGAAGGGGGGACCCTGATGGGGAGAGTGTGAAAGAAGTATAATAACCTTGGGAGCAAGTTCATTTTCACGGACGTAATCCGTCCAACCCAAGATATCATGAGTTTATCCCATGCTTGTAGATCTTTTTTTATTCAAGCTATAAGGGGGGGTAGTTGGCTTGGTAGATGTTTTCCACCTTTCTGGTGAGAGCTATGCCCAAGTATCTTATGTGGTCGGAGTTCCAGTGAAAGGGAAAATTTAATTCTAAAAGTTGCTTTAGCTTAGGGGGATATGGAAGTCTAGGATATCTGTTTTGGTTGTGTTTATCTTAAAATTTGATATTGTGGAAAAAATGTCAAGTTCTTGAAATAGGTTAGGGAAGAGTAGTTAAAGTGTTAGTTAAGGTAAGGAGGATATCATCCGCATAGAGGGCTATCTTGTGAGTACTGGAGGGTAGCTGTATCCCAGTTATGTTAGGGTTTATACGAATTCTCGTAGCTAGAGGTTCTATCACCAAGGCAAATAGAGGGGGCATCCTTGCCGGGTTCCGTTTCGGATAGCGAAGGATGGAGGCGCATCCATTCACCTAGACAGATGTCGATGGGTTATGGTACAGGGCTGACACCCCCCTGAGGAAGCGATCTTGAAAGCCATACGCAGCTAATGCTTGCAACATGAAAGACCAGCCAACGCGGTCAAATGCCTTCTCCGCGTCAAGTGACATGAGAAGAGAGGGTTGTTTGCTATAATCAATATGTTGGATGAGATCTATGGTCCGCCTAGTATTGTCTGCAGCCTGTCGACCTGGGACAAATCCAACTTGATCTGGGTGTATTAGCTTGGGGAGCACAGAATTGACTTTATTCGCCAGGATTTTAGCATATATCTTGAGGTCGACGTTTAGAAGTGATATGGGGCGGTAGCTACTACAAAGAGAGGGGTCCTTACCCTCTTTTGGGATTACTGAAATCCGGGCTCGGGTCGTCGCCGGATCAAAGGTGGCTCCATCAAGGATGGCGTTAAACCACATAGTGAGTTTAGGGCCAAGGACACCAGCAAATGTTTTGTAATATTTGGCTGGGAAGCCATCTGGACCTGGGGCCAAGGACATCTTCATGCTGCGTAAGGTAGCAGTAGTTTCCTCCTCCGTTATGTCTAAATTGAGAAATTCAATCTCTGCTTCAGAGAGCTGCGGAAGTCGGCAGGATCGCAGGCAAGTATTTATTCTGCCCTCTAAATCAGGGGGTGGTGGTGAAGAATCATCTAAGTTATATAACCTTGAGTAGTACGTCAAATTCTTTCACTATCTGGCTCGGATTGTATGTCACTACACCTTGTGAACTTTTAAATCGACGTAATCGTGTTACGCGTACGTCTCTGCCGCAACCTCCGGGCCAGAAGGGAATCTGCCTTATCACTTTTTTCGTAAAAGAGCTGTTGGGTCCATTTAAGACTGCGAGCTGTTTTTTTAGAGATAGGACCGCGTTGAGCTGGCCCCTCACTGCCGCCAGCTCCCGCAAGTGCGAGGGGTCTAATGAGCCCTGATGCTGAGCAAGGAGGGAGACAAGTCAAGTTTCTAATGTGGCTATCGCTTCTGCTCGACACAAAGAGGAGAGAGAACTAATACTAATAAGCCACCCACAAATTGTGGCTTTGTGCGCCTCCCAGACTGTGGATGGCAACAAATCAGGGGTCTCATTCAGGGCAAAGTAATCATTAAGCGCCTCCGCCAGCTCCAAACGTGTCTTAGGGTTAAGTAAGAGAGTGTCATCTAACCTCCATGTTAGGCTTCGCTTAGGGAGATTTGCTATTTGTAACTCAAGTGATACCCCCATATGATCTGTTCAGGCAAACGGATGAAACTCCGCTTTAAAGAGTTTGGTAGCTAGTTGTGTGTCTACGAAAAAATAGTCTATATGGGTATATACGTTATGTGGATGAGAGTAAAACGTGTATCCCCTCTCCGTACCATTAATAACCCTCCATGCATCCAACAGGGAGTGTTCTTTAAGTAAAAGAGCAAACTGTTTGGAAAGTCGTGTGGGGTGTATTGACACTTGCGCAGATGCTGTGACCGTTGGGGATTTATCTAAATTAGGATCCAGTATCGCATTGAAATTACCTCCCATCAGCAGGTGGCCCTCCGCTTGTTTGCTAATAAGGCTAAATAGTTTTTGGAGGAATGGAATCTGACCTTGGTTTAGTGCATAGCAGCAAACCAGCGTAACCGGAAGCTGGCCCAGTGTGCCTATTAAGATAAGAAATCGACCTTCGGGGTCTGCTATTGAGCGTCGAACCGTGAGAGGGACTGATGGCCGTACAAGAATTGCTACCCCTCGGTGTTTAGATGCAGCCGAGGCAAAAAAGGTTTGAGAAAAAAGTCTTCCCTGGAATGTTGTATGTGGCTGAGTTAGGTGGGTTTCCTAAACAAAGACCACTTCTGCTCGTGTCTTTTTAAGTGTGGACATTAGTGTGGAATGCTTTTGGGGGGTATTCAACCCCTTAACATTTATTGTCAATAATTGTAGGGACATGTTGCGATGAGAGTGTATGACTCAACATTGAAGGACTCCTCCGAGTCCACAGCTCCAGCGAAATACCAAAAAACCTGGGATGTGTGGAATGGGCTATGCGCACATAGTAACGGGTGAAGGGGGAATGGATCGGTAGGGGGGGGGGGGGGGAGAAGGTGTAGGGTTCAGCTGTCTGCAACCTGTCAAGAAGGGGGAAGTGCAGGCCGGTCATAGTGTATCCGACCTATGGTTGCTCGACTTCTGGTAAAGTAGTAGGTGCTGCTACAGGGAGCTGCACCAAAAGGGGAAGGAGGACAGGGGAGTGGAGTGGGGGCATGTACTGGTGTAGGGTGAGTTTGGGCAGTGTGGACAGAAAGGGAGGGAGGGGCACCAACCAATTTAGTTAGAATACAATAAAATAACGTTAACATTAACACATTAGATAATCCTCTGAAAGTACAGAGGTAAACAGCATAAGAACAACTGTGTAAAGCAATTCTGGTTTCGCCGGTTCGCGGGGCCTCCTCTTAACTTGGGGATCCGTCCAGGTAGGTGACAAGCAGAAGCGGCGGGGGGTGGGGGATTCTTCGGGGGGGAACGCAGGTCCGTAGCCTCCCCAGCACGTCCTCCCGCAGCCCAGTCCTCCCGACTCCAGACCACAAGCATGTGGTGGTTTAGAGACCGAGCACTAGAGACTTTTCTGCGCTGCTAGGTGCCACAATAACAGGGGCAGCTGTTACCTCGTTCTGTCCCACCTGTCTGGAGCTGGGTATGTGCGCCAAAACTCTAGGGGGGGGGGGGGGGGGTTAATCAAGAGATTCCTATATGGGGAGAGAGCTTCTCCTACGTGCGTCCGTCCACCATGGATGCCAAGGCACGCCCCCCCCCCCCAGTCCTTTTTTAATACTTTACTTACCGTTTCTTTCCTTCTTTTCTGTTCTATCCTCAGCGGCGCTGCTACAAATGACGCTGGCACGCACGGGGGAGGGTGCGCGCTCACTGTGCGACAGTGAGCGCTGCAGCTGTGATTGGATGCCACAATGCTGGGAGGCGGAATTGGGGCCATGGATTGAAGCGCTGGGACCGGACAAAATGGGGATTAAGGTAAGGCTTATTATTGGGGTAGGGCTTATTTTGGAGCATAAAGGGAAAGCGGGAGTAGGTCTTGTTATCGGGGAAACACAGTAGCCACTCTGCTCTATCACAGCCTGTATGTACAAGCCCTTAAATTCAGTCTGTGGTGCATTGGCCTGTAGTAATACATTTGTAGTTTTTGATCGATGATCTTATAAAAAAAAAAAAAAAGGCTGAATTCTGGCATTTATATTCGTAGAAAATGTCTTACCTACATAGATTTATGGAAGTACATTTTTTGTGGTATTTAAACTAGGGATCACAGCGCACATCTGAGTCTGGATCAGCCTATGAAGTTATGAGGAATTTAATCCAGGAGGTAGAAAAAAATAAAATATAAAAGTACCAGCTGTGTCTAAAATAAAAAGACTTGGCTTCTGTCTGTTTACATATAAAAAGGCAACCAAGGCGAGTGGAGAACGACCTCACGCATTTTCTTTTTAGATTCACATTCAGGTGAATGGAAATGGATTGTAAGCACATATTAGGAGTGTAGTCGAAGCAAATCATATACAGTGGGGGGGAAAAAAAAAAGCCGGAAACAAAACAAATCCTACTAACCATTTATATTTAAGTTTTAAACTGTGTGAAAAATTGGTAAAAAAAACCAAAACATATTTTAGTTCTTTGCTCTAAGCTTTGAGAAAATGTGCCGTGTTAAGCAAACATATTAATAATTATCACGCAGTACATCCTTGGCTCCATAAAGACAGATTGTATCTGGACTGGGAGAGGAAGGCTCTGAACAATTATAATGTAATACAGCTCGTTTTAGAAAACACCAGATCTCGCCCTTTAAAACGATACAGATCAACACTGATGCCAAATTTACTATGCGAAAAACAAAACTTGCAGGCAACTTTCAGATCTCAAAATTAACTTATAAAAAGGGGTAATCCTCTAGATAAGTTGCCTTGTGTGTTATTTTGCTTTGGATAATTTAATAAGTGTAATACAAAGTGTATGGCTTAATTCGCTCATTACTAATTGCAGCAATCAGGTGCGAGAGGAAAAATGAGCTAATTAAGCTTAATTTTAAAGGTGATATTCTTACCTCAAGTCTTGTAATTTAATTACTCTCTGTACATTTCACAGGTTATACTGAAGGTAATAAACATGATCAAAGTACAATATCAATGATGGGAGTGACCAGCTTACATACTGCTTTGTGTATACAAAATAAAACTTACCTTGTTTGTCAAATAAGACAGAATATAATTTACTGTTCAAAAATAACCATCCAATGGGCTTGTCTTAATACACAATCCAGATGCAAGTAAATTGCTGTTGAATTGGTGTAGGCTTAGTCAGTCAATTGATCTCTATGCCTAAACATGCATGCTCTTCACAGAGTGTCAAACAAAACTTGTCATAAGGATAGATTATTAAACACTGTAGCTTTTAAACTGGCCCTATTTAAGGCTAAGTATACACTGGAGCTTTTTCGTCCAATCATCTTGCAAAACAGCTGACATAGAACCGTTCATTCGGATGTTTGCTTAGTGTATATAAATTAAACAATGGTCGAAAGTCGCTCCAAAGTGTCGGTTCATTTGGTTGGTCGTAGTTTAATATCTCATGCCAATCACCTTACGATCATGTAATGTGTGTAAATTTCTGATCGATCCGCAGCCAACTGCCGATAGTACCTCGAGCTGCAACTGCTTTGGGGGGGGGGGGGGAAATAGTCAAATTTCTTATGTCTGTACGTCTCCCACGTGGTGCAGTGTTCGCATGTCAGTCAATTGGCAATTAGGTGCTTCTAACGTTAAAGCAATAGTAGCGGTCTACTGTATCGCATATCTGCTTCTTCAATACACCTTTGTCAGTACAGTCTACAACAAAAGCACGCATCTTTGCTTTTTATAGATGTGTATTGCATATGTCTGCCTTTATAATTATGCCCCTTAGTCACTCTTGTATAGAATAAAGACACATACATTTGAAATACAAAAGATGTGTATTAGATTTATCTGCCTGCCTAATTATACAACTGTGTACATGTACTATATAGATGTATACTGTATATGACTGCTGGCATATTCATACACCTGTGTACATGGCAATGTATCTTTCTTGGCTCATTATTTCAATTTCTTGGGGATATATCACTACAGGGACAACATATGTTGTTTCAGTGGGTATGATATCAAAATCTTTTAACACGACAATAGGTCTGAAAAGTCACTGCCCGGACGGTCAAACTTTTGTTAATTGTTTAAAACGTGTCTAGTCTGTATACATGAATCGCCCGAGTGATCAGACCTTCAGTAGTTAGTAAATCATTGTAGATAACACATTGATTGGAAAATTCTTCAGTGTGTACCTAGCCTATGTCTGTATTCCGTCCAAAACGAAGAAAGGGTAATCAAATGCAAAAAAAATAAATAAAAATAAATCAGTTAAGCAAGCGTTAATTTATTTGCATCTACATCTTTAGAAGGCTCAGAATTGATATGCGCACAAAGTACTGTAATAAAACAAGCTACCATTGGCGAACCTGCCATGAGTCATTAAAATGTCTCATAAGTACAATCCCCTCGAGACATATCCACCAATATGAACCAAAATTAAAATAAAAAGCTTACAACTAAGCTCAGCTATTCAGTAGGATCACTAACTGAAATCAAAAGGAACACAATAAGGAATGTACAATTCCATAACAGTCCAACCTAAACGCAGTTGCGAAATTAAATTAAAAGATTTTTTAAAATAAAATTAAAATCCACTTTTTTCTCTTAAATAAGTTGTTGAAAGTCTGTTACTTGAAATGTTAGGAAATGGACAGTTTACTTTTTTTACATTTGTATCTTGCACAAAGGAATAAAAAGGTCTATAGGTTTATAGAACAGATTCAGACTCCCAATTTGCTGTTACACAGGCACTTCATCACTCTGCTTTATCAGTTTATCTGGCATATTAAAAAGACATACAACCCTTATGGAAGCTACTGCTGCAATCCTGCTGCGGGTGAGCTTCATTTGCTCTAGTCCAGCTGAAGGTCAGCCAACAGCAAGTCAGGATTCAAAACATTAATTCCTTAGTATGGGGTTACTGTAGCACCAGATGAGGCACAGATCAGTGTAAAGCAGTGGAGCCTGATCGGGTACATGGAACTGCAGGAGAGCGTCGCTGATCTCCACTAAATGTGGTGTGGGTATGTTGAAGTTGTTGGAAGGATAAAGGAGTTGACCAGTCAAGTTCAGCAACCCCCAGCTGGCACTCCACATGTCCCCTGAGACTTCACTTTATGCCTCTGTCCACCACGGCGTCTTCCACCTCCTCCAGTCTTCGGCTGTAAGAGAAGTTTTTTTAAGTAAGCAGTCCAGTTTGTGATCTTTAAAATAAATAAATGTCAAAAACAGTCTAAAATATACAAAACACATTAAACCATTCAGGACTAGATATGTTTTGCCCCATATGACCAGACCAATTAAAAGCACATTTTCTCCTTTCTCAGTTTACCCAAGTGAATTTAAAATTGTTGTTTTGGATATTTAATAAGGCTACTTTATCCTCAGTTAATCTGTGTTACACTGAATGGGGGGGGGTATTCAATTACGATTCATGGCTGCGCATATAAAGAGGCATTGCGGTACGGCAACATTGCGGATTTCCGTGCGCACCCCAATCAACGATGTTGCAGTACTGGGACCGTGCGGCCGCGAATCCCAATTGAATATGCCCCAATGGGTCAGCATCAAACGTAAGGATTAAAGTGGTTTCAGTCTGATTGTAGCATGCAGAAACAGGGCAATCAGATTATTTCACAGCTGACTGTCATGATGCGATGAGGAAAATGGAAGAAAGCAACAGACAGAGAATAGCAGACTGAAAGTAAGGTAGTCTATGGATCTTTCCTGCTCACCAACTCCAGTTTTATTGGCTTGAAGAGTACCTTACATCAGACTTATTAGAAGAAGTCTACACTGAATCCAGTCACAACCCAACACCTATTGCAGAAGTACTGGATGGCCACTGCATTTTCAATACAGTGCTCAATGGATTTAGAAGTCAGCAACATATACAAATCAGTTCCTGCAAAATCCCATGAGCAGTCGCCACCTCCAGATAAGAACCCCCCCCCCCCCCCTCACATTCTGGTGGATAACAACTGTCTGAACCTGCAGATGAAAATGTAGCCGCATATATTTTGTTGTACCTGTCCTTGTAAAGGTGTGGTTCCTGAGGTGGCACCAACGTTAGATGTAGCAGAAGCCTCCTCTGGTATTGCTGTTCCTGGGCTTGGTTCCTCTTTCTTTCCAAGCGGACTCTTTTTGGTGGACTGCATCTTTACTTGTTGTGGCTTTGAGTTCATGGGCAAGTTGTTTGTGCTTTGTAACAACTAGATAAGAGGGAACAAATATGGATCTCTGCAATAAGGAAGCAAATATTGCACTTCTGTTGATAAATACTCTGGTTTCTATTGTAGACAATCCATCTAATTTTTGTATTTGAAAAAAAAACCAAAACAATGCAACATAATATTAAAGCACGAAATAAAATTATCTAAAGCAAACACTGCCAAATATGAAAACAAAATATTAATACAAAATTGTTATTGCCATAGGCAAACTGGACAGATTTTGATATCTCCACATACGTACTGATAACTCCAAATCATCGCAAGTCACAAAAATCCTCAAGTCCGAGAAAGAACAGAACAGATCATAATGGAGTATCCCCAAAAACATAGTCAACAAGTTACTGTGTGCACAGGCTCTTGTACGATCCAGCCAGAGAGACGCACTTTGATCTTTCCAATCTAGCTTATACATGTCAGGCCACATTGGAAATGGAACGTACAAGGCGAGAGGCAGGAAGGCCTGTGGATGGCCAGAAAAATGGTGCTTGCAAGTACTCCGTACTAGAACGCCACAAAGAGAAGAAAAAGAGAATGATCCTCTGGGGCACTCAAATGGACAAAATATTGCTATTTTGATAATCGAATTCTGTTAAATACATCTTTATTGTTTCAATTGTTAAAACATACTATTAGCGAAATATAAAAGATGAATAGTGAATCAAACATGAAATGGGAAATAAAAAACTGATAAAATAGACAATATTAATTGTCCAGCCGCGACACTGCTCCAATTAACTACTGAATATATTCTTATCATAAACACTGTCAATATACTTACTGCCACGGTTACATACAGGAGTACAGCTAGGAGCCACGAATATGGTAAAAAAAATACCAGGTGCAAGCTGATGCAGGAAGTAATATGAATGTTCAGAAACCAGGAGGTACACAGCTAATGCAGGGAAGCAGGAGGTATGAACAGATTCCAAGCAGCATGTAACCAGAGGAGCAAGGCAGGAGGAAGAATCCACAGGGTGCAACAGGATATGACATCAATAACCAGCAATGTGTGCTGGGAGTGACAGGTATAAATAAGGAAAATGAGACCACACCCAGGTGCATGGGATAATAGTGAACAGAAAGGTTAACCCCTAAAGCACAAGAAATGCACAATAACAGCACCTCTGGACATCAGAGGTACTGCTGCAAACACATAAAAAGAACAAATACAAATAATAAAGTCCAAAAGGTAGGAGCTGCCAGGCGGATCATGACACTTACTTTTCATGTCTGGCGGAAGACGTAGCAACTTTAGGTTGCTACAACGTTACTAAGCATGATGACAAAATAGGGGAGGGCTCTCCTCTATAAATACCCTATCAAGCCATATTCTCAGCTTGCCTAGTAAAAGCTATCAGCGAAACACGCGTAGGTAGACGCCGCGTCCACTGCTCTATACACTATAATGCTCTTCACTGGCAGCTTTATTTAGACAGTCCTCGAACCACCTATTAAGATTAGAATATGTACAGTGCTCCTTTCTGATACCGTTAACAGACTTATATAAAGGCACAAACACTGCTGTATAAGCAACAATTTTGACAATAGCCTTATACGGATCCTAGGAATCCTAATAACGTTCATAAGGGGTTACTTTCTGTATTGACGAGGAAGGTTTTCCTGTGCCATATAGAGCTTGATATTAGGAAAATTACACTCCGGATTACATTTATAAAGGGGCCATTTACTAATGACAAGCAGCTTCCTCCGATATTTTGAGCCTCATGTACTTTCAATTTTGTTATATAAGAAGGGATAAGAGAGGCACATTGTACTCAAACAAACACTAAATTCGGCGCTGAAACACTAAGCTTAGCCACTTAAACTTGGATGTATAACCAGAGAATCGCTGCTGTATAACACCTGACGGTAGATAGATATTTAGAAAGAGTATAAGTAACAGCGCTGAAACTCGGCAATACTTCCACTAATGAATCCACGTGGAATAAATCAAATAAATTTATTAAAACAATTAAGGACAATAAAATATCAATGCACTGATAACACTCCTAGTTTTCTGAAGATCAGGGGTTGTCAGATGAATGGAACA